>NW_015164667.1:522132-535227 GCF_001447785.1 Gekko japonicus | reverse complement strand
ACTACATAGTTGGCTATGGAAACTATGCACACTTACTCTGAAATAAATTCTGTAAAAAATAGTAGGACATGCTTCCCTATAACAGGATGATTATGATAACAAGATAATAAGAAAAAACATCCTTAAAACTGTCCTCTTGAAGCACTGAATAGCACAAGGTTAAAATTCTGCTGTGGCAAAAGTAAGAGAAATGGGGCACCAAATTTATGATTGTTCAATCAAAGAGACACTGACCCATGTCCCTTTATAAAAGTGAATCAAAAATGAAAACAAACACACTGCCTATAAAGTCAAGCTAAAAATACTACTAAGGCAGGAATGAAATGCATATTTATACTTTTAACTATCTTATAAAAATAATTTCTAATTATAGCAGCATTCATTTAATGGTCCAAGTGTGGTACAGAAAAAGACTCTGTAAATCCGTATGGCACTGTGAAGCAAAACGATGTCTTATGTATAACCATGAGGGTACCAAAGCAAGTCTCCTGCCTTCTGTAAAGGCATGCTCATCCATCAGTCTTTAAGGCAGGTGGGGAGAAATTTAAAACTGCTCATCTGCTATAACTCCAAGGCAGGACTAAAAGGTTAAACCAATCTGGTCAGAATCTTTGAATGGAGCCCTATATACCGTTATGCATTTGGATTTGGATTGCAGTACTTTTGGCACCCCCCCAAATAGAATCACAGCTTCAATGATCAAATCCACAACAGCAATATTTATTTGATAAAGATAGTTGTAAAATCTTCTATTTAAATTATTAGGAAAGATGATTCTGTCATTATAATGAAGCAAGGGAAGCTGACTTCAGCAAGGTATCTAGTGCTGAATATAAGCTGGAACGCTTTGTTCTAATTAATGAGAGTGCTCATATATGCAATAGCTGCATCTTCTCTGCCAAAGGAGCCATTAATATTTCTTATATGGCTCCAGATTAGATTTCCCCCCCTCTGAATCTGATTAGTGACCAAACCAATATATTAGAATAGAATTCTTGACACCACAATGAGAATAAAGAATCAAGCAAAAGTCAGTGGTCAAACACATGCTTTGTATGTATGTATGTGGCCTGATTTTTAATCTCTGTTCAGCACCTCTCTTTTTTTAAAAAAGCTCTTAGCGGTCAGGCTAGGGAAGATCTCTGTCTGACACCCTAGAAGAGTGGGGGTCATAAAACTTATCTGGTATGATAGCCAACTGGTCTGATTCAGCAGAAAGTATTCTCTTAAATTTTGTGATGTGATGATACACTAATAATAGTAACCATAAACATTAATTTTCTGGTGCAGTAAACTTCACCAATAGCAATACTACTGTATTACTTTTAATCATATATCTCTTCTGGGTTCCTGTCTATAGGCCTGAGGCAACTGGCTGGAGATGGGGGAGGGGTGAGAACAATAAAAACCTTTCCAGGTGAACATCTGCCTGATTTATTTCTAGAGTTCTCTAGGGGAATAATCCCCATAAACATTGGTGGAGATCCCAGTTACCCCCTCTTACTTGTCTCCTTTAAGCTAATTCCCCCCAATTAATTAGGAGACTGCCTATTTGGGTAACAGACACCATCGTTGCATTCAGTGTGATGTCACTTCTAGGAAAGACTGGCAGCAACATCACATCACTCTAGAAATGGTGAGAAACTCCATGGTTTTGCCATAGAGTGTCCAGCAATTTCTAAAATGATGTGACATGATTTCACTTCTGGGTTTTCCACTCAAGTGACATAATGCCATATGTATTGTTCTCCCACTGCTGCTCAGAGAGCAGCCCTAAATCTGTCTAATCCCCTTCTAGCAGCATCTATATTAGAGACGATTTAGTACATCTACTGGCAGTGAATACTACAATTTATTTACTTCATTTATACTCCACCTTCCTCCACAACGGGCCCCCAAGGTGGCTTACATCATTTCCCTCTCCTCCAGTTTATCCTCACAACAAGATAGGTTAGACTGAGAGTATGTGACTGGCCAAAAGTTTCCTCAGCAACTTTCCATGGGTATATAAATTTGGGTCTTCCAGATCCTAGTACAATATTTTAACCAGTACATTACGCTGACTGTCAGTTACTCTTTGAGTGAAGAAGTACTTTGTAACAAACTGATTTCCAGAACCAGGATGCTTAGTGCATCAAATTCAGAGAGCTGGAAGATTAAGGGTTAATGCCTCACGGTGAAGCCAGGTTAATTGACAGGCTGCTGCCTGCATGCACCCCTCTCTGACTGGTCAGCAACAGCTGAGAAGAACTTTAAGAGCGGCAGAGTGCTGAGGGAAAGGGTCTTTTTTCAGCCATTTGTCATCAAGCAGCCAGACAGTTGGAGTTGGTGTGTCTGTCAAAGGGAATCAGAAAAAGTCACTTGGCAAGTGAAGGAACGCAACTCCTTACCCTTCTGAGGAATTTGAGGAAAAGTGCAAAATTAGGAACTTTAGTCAGCCAAGCTGAAGACCGTTTATTCACATTGTCTATTTATTTATTTATTTATTTATTTATTTATTTATATATATTTATATCCCGCCCTCCCCTTGACAGGCTCAAGGCAGCTCACATTTACTGACACAATGTGCCCGGTCAACATAAAACATTTAAAAATAAGTTAAAATCTTACAAACAGTTAAAGTACTTACAGTAAACATTGTTCAGTAGATTAAGGTGGCATACTATTAGATGTAATCTTGCAATCACAGCTCAGCAGTATATCAGTTTCCCATGATGCAGTGGCTCGATCTCAGTTCAGGGCCATCCCACCACTGCGGATGTTAATGATGGTAATAATTGGCGGTAGTGGTGGGCGGCTCCTAGTTGAAAGTCTGGTGGAAGAGCTCTGTCTTGCAGGCCCTGTGGAACTGTACAAGGTCCCGCAGGGCCCTGATCTCCTTCGGGAGCTCATTCCACCAGTGAGGACCCACCACTGAAAAAGCCTGGCTCTAGTAGCAGCAAGCCTGGCAGTCTTAGGGCCTGGAATAATTAGTTGATGTTGTGACCCCAACTGTAGTGCTCTCTGGGGTATGTATGGGGAAAGGCAGTCCCTCAGGTATGTCGGACCCTGGCCATATAGGGCTTTTAAGGTAAGTACCAGAACCTTGAAGCGAATTTGGTATGCTATTGGCAGCCAGTGCAGTGCCTTCAGCACAGGCCGGATGTGCTGCCATCTATGGAGGACCATCAAAAGCCTGGCCACAGCATTCTGCACCAGCTGCAGCTTCCGGATTTGTGACAAGGGCAGCCGCATGTAGAGAGCGTTACAGTAGTCTAATCTCGAGGTGGCCATCACATGGATCGCTGTAACCAGGTCATCGCGGTCGAGGAAAGGGACCAACTGCCATATCAGCTGAAGATGGTAAAATGCCAACCAGTCACAGCTTCTAACGCCCAGTCCAGATCTTATGGGGCGGAGTCCGACCGGCCACCCAACATAAGATAGAGCTGGTTGTCATCAGTATACTGGTGACATTCCAGCCCATGCCTCCGGGCAATCTGGGCAAGGGGGCACATGTAGATGTTAAATAATGTCGGGGAAAGCACAGCCCCCTGAGGTACACTGCACTCAAGCGGGTGTCTCCTGGACTGCTGTTCCCCAAGCACCACCTTTTGTCCCCGACCCTGGAGAAAGAAAGCAAGCCACTGCAAGGCAAGCCCTCATATCCCCACGTTGGCGAGGCAGTGGGTCAGCAGCTGGTGGTTGACTATGTCGAACACAGCTGACAGGTCCATGCTGAACCACCCCAAACCAGATGTCTCCAGAAGTCGTCAGTAAGGGCAACCAATGCCATCTCCATCCCACATCCCAGGCAAAAGCCGGACGGGATCTAAAACAGAAGCGTCATCCAGAAAGCCCTGTAACTGTATCGCCACCGCCCTCTCAATTAATTTGCCGAAATAGGGCAAATTTGAAACCGGCCAACAGTTGGCCAATTCAGCCAGATCCAGAGTTGTTTTTTTCAGGATGGGGCAGACCATTGCTTCCTTGAGTGTCCTCAGGAATTGCCCCTCAGAGAGGTACTTGTTGATAATCTCCCTTAGGCCACCCCGAAACCCCTCATGGCCCATTTTAATGAGCCAGGAAGGGCACGGATCAAGGCTGCATGTGGTTGGGCACACAGTCATGAGCAATCTGTCAACATAGTCCAGGCTGAGAGGGACGAAAGGATCCAAAACTGGAATCGAAGACATGCAAGGGGCCTCAAGTTCACTTACTGTATCAACTGTGGCAGGGAGGTCGCGGCGGAGCACCAAGACTTTATCCGCGAAGTAGCTCACAAATGCCTCACAGCCAATATCCAGTTTCCTAGTGTTTGGTCTGCCCTGTGGCAGAGCTGTCAAGGACCAAATCGTTCTAAAAAATTGGGCTGGGCGTGAGCTCGCGGACGCAACCACAGCCGCATATAACTCTCTCTTAGCGGCTTTGACTGCCATCTCGTAGGATCTCATAAACATCCTATAAGATGCTCTTGTAGCTTCGTCTTGAGCACGGCACAACCATCTCTCTAGCCGTCTCAGCTCTCGCTTCATAAGCTGCAACTCCTGGGTGAACCAGGGAGCGAGCCTAGAGTGAGAGTGCAGAGGGTGCCGGGGAGCAATCTCGTTGATGGCTGCAGAGAGCCAGCCATGCCAGTCCTCCAGAAGCTCATCCAATGAGCCGCCGGGGGCACTGGATCCTGCAGAGCCATTTGGAACCACACTGGGTCCATCTGGCTTTGCGGGTGAGCTAAAATACGCTTTCAGCCTAAACAGGGTCAGGGTGGAACATTCAGATGGGCCCTCAGGGCATGGTGGTCTGACCATGGTACTACCGAAGCAGTAATCCGGTCCACTGTTACCCCAGCCACGAAGATCAAATTGAGCATGTGCCCAGCCTGGTAAGTAGGGGTCATTACACATTGGGAGAGTCCCAGCGCTGCCATGGATGACACTAGGTCTGCAGCCTGACTGGAGGTTGCATCATCAGCATGGACGTTGAAATCACCCAAGACTAATAGCCTATGGTGTTCCAGCACCCAGCCTGATATGGCCTCCATCAGGGATGGCAGGCTATTGGCTGGTGCGTTAGGTGGTCAGTACACCAGCCAAATTGCCAAACTCTCCTCGGCCTCCCACACCAGACCGACACACTCAATGCTCGTGATCTCCAGCGATGGGAGCACTCTGAAGGAGTAAGCCTCCCACATGAAAATAGCCACTCCCCTCCACCCCCTAGTCCGGGATTGGTGTTGGACTGAGAACCAGGAGGGGCAAGCTGGGAGAGAGCTACAGTCTCCCCATCCCAGACCCAGGTCTCGGTCACGCACGCCAGGTCTGCCCTCTGTTCCAACAGAAAGTCCCGAAGGACTATGGTCTTATTATTTATAGACCTGGCGTTACACAACACCAATGTTGGAGGGGGGTTATCCATCCTAGCCCCACTGCCGACAACCTTCGGCATGGGTCGCAGGCTGGAAGGGCACCGAGCCATTTTGTTTATCCGTGGCCTTTCCTTAACTCTCTGCCTGGACCCACCGCTAAACTTTCCCCTCCCCAGGAGCACTGGAATCTGTTTCCCAGGCATCGCCACACCAACCAGCCTCCACGTTAGCCTCAGACCACTGGCAGGCTGAGTAGATTGCTCATTCTTATATGCGCTGGTAGCAAGCCGCTGCTTCCGGTTCTGATCGAATACAATTATACAATTATCCAGTCGTCCTACTATATAAAATTCCACTTCCTATATAGATTGCTAGCTAATTTCTATCAAGCCCCCGGCAGTAATTAAGTAAAGCCAGAAGACAAATCTATCCTACCTCTAATACAGTACATTAAGCAACAGTCAATCACACTAACAACCAAAATCCTATCCATTATACAATAATTACAGTCATCTTAGTAGGGCGGTAACATAGCCAAGCAGAGAACCCTCCCATTCCACCTAACCTAACTATCTCATTTCCTTTCAGCTAATCTATATCCAAATAGCCCTAATTTATAAGCATTCCACTACTCTAAAAAATTCTTGATCTCTTTTTTTAAATTCAAAATTTTTGATCTCTGATGTAGTGAAGGCTATTCCTCCCAATCCCAGACCAGCAACCATCCGCTACAGAAATTACTGCTTGCCAACCAGAAGCCCACAATTCCTTTCCAGATCTTAGTTTTTTCAGGTGTCCCAACTGCAGGGTGGGGGGAAAGACTGCACCACTTCTCACCATTGTTTGGTGCTGTAAGGAGGCCACTAGGGGTGCTCCAGCTTCCGGACTCTCACCAGCTCTGAACTCCGCTCCTAGTTCAGGCACAGTCACCCAGTCCGTCTAGTTTTTATTACTCGGCAAGAGAGTCCACATCAAGCTGAAGTTCTGCACTCTCACAGCCTAGTGCGGCCACAGAAACTCTGCCACAGCTGTTACAATTCTCTGGTGGCTGGCAGCATTACCACCGCCCCGCGATCTTTGCCATCGCAGTCATCCTAGGCTCATGGATGCCTGCAGAGTTACCGCTTGAATTGCCGACTGATCAGGGGAGCTCCAAGGAATAGGCAGGCTCCCCCCACCATTTGCAGGTCTAGCGCTGCCCCTGCAGTGTCCATGGTTGCCGCAGAAGGGGAATCTTTATTTCGGCCTCGGCCCCAAGATGTCCGCCGTGCCATCGAAGCAGAGATCACAGAGCCATCAACTGCCCCACCGCCGCCAGCAGGGACCTCACGCCAGGCTGGGGAGGTAGATGATGGTGCTCTCATTGGGTAGGCCAGCTAGGAGCGCCGTGTCAGTCTGGGGCCGTGCTGGGGATAAAATAGTGCCGTAAAATACAGTAGCAGTACAGTTTCACCCCAGCACTCCACCGCATCAACTGGGTATATTTCTCAGTCTATCACTGTCCAGGGCATTGCTTATTATTGCGAGCCCGTTCACTCCGGCTCAATCAGTTGCGGGAGCACAAGCACAAAGCTCCCTGCAGTGCCACCGTCAAGAACTGAGGATCAAGTTTGGTGGAATAGATTGGTCAGTAGGTTGAGACTACCAGTCTAGCCGAACAGGAAAGGAATATTGCTTCTAGGAAATGGAGGATATTCCCTTCTCAGTTATTCAGTGGGTTCAATTCAGAAGGGACCCCTGCTTGGTGTGAGAAAATGAACAGTCTTAGAGACTCCTCTAGAGTCAAAGGGAGCTCTAGAATCCCACAAGGGAGGGAATTAAGTACAGGAAGAAAGTACTAGCCTCCAGGAAACTAAGATAGTTAGATTAATCTTTATTAAGACACATTGTTACTGCTAAGAAATCTTTGAGGCACACAAACCTCTCACTGTTAAGATCTGAGTCTCCAAGAAACTAAGCTTCAACAATACTCTGTTGCAAGTGCAAAATAATATCAATTGTAAATACTACACAATTTATATCAGTTTTCTTGTCCCCTGCCTATTCCTAACCCAAGTCTGCCTGTTTAATAAAAACATCATTCCTGTTTGATGTCAAGTTCATGTCAAGTGCCATTTACCAAGGGGATAACAAGAAAGCTTCTGCTTTTCTACAATAAAACTCTGGCCTGGACAAAAACCAAATAACTTCACTATGTCTGGTGGGACATGCAGAACATTATAAATTGTTTATTAACACATGCTACAAGGGGGCTGCTCAGTCACAGAGTGGGAAATAATGTTTTAGCAGTTTTGTTTAGGTGGAAAAAACTACCTCAGAGTAAAACAAGCAGCACAGGTTCTTCATATACTTCCTTTAGTCTGTCTTGAATCTATTGCCTATCAATTTTATTGGGTACTTATAGGAGAGAATTAAGTTTTTCTATCCACTTTTCTCCACTACATGTATAATTTTCAAGTCCTTGTAATGTCCCTCTTACTTCACTTTTCTCCAAAATGAAAACTCAAAGAGTTTTTAGTTTTTCCTGATGGGGCAGATTCTCCAGCCCCTTAGCCATGTTGGTTTCCCTCTTCTGTCCTTTTTCCAGCTCTGCAGTATATTTTATTTTTATTTGGGTTGGGTATAAGATTTTTTTATTAATTTCCATAAGAAAGGGTAAGGTAGGGATGGAACAGGGTATGGGTTATAATATTCAGGAAACAGTCGAGCACAGAGATTCTCTCTAACAATTTAAGCCACTTAATTCAAATTCTACAAGTAGACATACATCTTTCCTTTGTTTAACACATGTTTTCTGATTGTCCTTACAATTTATGCTTTCAGAGTTTATCTCTCTAGTCTCTTGCTTCCAGCTTCCGGTCGTCAATCTTTTAGCCTTTCTGATAAAATGTCCATTTCAGCTACTTATAAAATCTTTTCAATCAGTTCATCATCTGTTGGCACCTGGTTCACTCTCCAATATTTCCATAAAAAATTCTTGCTGCTGTTGTCACATGTATAAATTATATGTTTTTGTTTCTTATCTAAACATTCCGGTAATATATTTAACAAAAAGAGTTCAGGTTTATATGGCACATTCAACTTCAGTATTTTCTGCAACCACTCATGAATCTTGAAATTTTGGTAATACACAAGTCCACCACATATGATAAAAACTACCCTGTTTATCATGACATTTCCAGCATTCCTTTAGTCATCTGTGCTAATTTTTCTGGAGTTATATCTCCCTTATAAATAAAAGCCGAATGGTAGTGGCATTTCTCTAGAACATTCCACACGCTCCAAAATCAGTTCACTCTCTGATCTGTCATTCAGTCTCTCTATCCACTGGCTGCTTTGCCTGAGTCCTGCCTCCAACATTCTGATGATTGGCTGGGAAGGAGATAGGGTTGCCAACTCCAGGTGGGATATTCCTGGAGATGTGAGGGATGGAGCCTGGAGAGGTTGAGGTTTCAGGAGGTGTGGGACCTCGGACAGGTACAAAGCCATAGACTCCACCCTCCAAACCAACTATTCTCTTCTGGGGAACCATCGTTGCCAATCTCCAGGTGAGGGCTGGAGATCACTCAGAATTACAACTGCCTTCCAGATGGCAGAGATCAGTTCCCTTGGAGAAAATGGGGGGCTCTGTATCCTTATATGCTGCTGAGGTGGCCCCCATATGACAGCCAATGTGATGTAGCAGTCAGGGCTTCAGAGCACGGGAGAGGCTGCAGGTGTGTGGGGGGTGGAAAGCTGAAGAGTGAGGGGGAAATAAAGGTAGGTTGATGATTGGCTGGGAAAAAGATAGGGTTGCCAACTCCAGGTGGGAAATTCCTGGAGATGTGAGGGATGGAGCCTGGAGAGGGTGAGGTTTCAGGAGGTGGACCTCGGACAGGTACAAAGCCTTCTCCACCCTCCAAACCAACTATTCCCTTCTGGGGAACCATCGTTGACAATCTCCAGGTGAGGACTGGAGATCACTCAAAATTACAACTGTTCTTTAGGTAGCAGAGTTCAGTTCCTCTGGAGAAAATGGTGGACTGAGTGTCCAAGGCCGGGGCACCTGCCCAGAGCCTCTTTCTAGAGGCCGTTGTATTTATTTCCACAACGGGCCTTTTCCCTAGTACTATCTATAAAACGTTTTATAAATGTTCTCTTTAAAATTAACCAATTTAGTAATTTTTATATTTTTCCCATATTTGAGTCCATGCTTCAGTCTCAATATTATAACCAAAATTTTGCATCCACTTAACCATTGAGTCTTTTACCACTTCATCTTCCAGTTTCAACTGTATATGGAATTCATACATTTTCTTAATCAATTTATCATTTGTTTCTAACAATATTTTATCAAAACCAGTTTGTTGTAGGTAAAAACACAATATACAATCTAAAACATTCACAATTCTAACACAACAAATACAAAAAAAAAGATAAAATACAATCAACAGCACTCCTAATAGATGGCATAAAATCTCAGGGGGAGTAAACATCTACAAACTGTCTGGTGTAAAGGGAAAAAAGGGGGACAAACAGATTAAAAAACAGTTTTTATTCGAGAGCTATTATTGCTTTAAATGCTGTATGAATTGGAATTTGGGTGACATTGGTGGTTTAAGTTGCAATGTGAACCTTAAGGGAGTTATGGGATGGTTGTGAATGGTTGTGTGAGCGTATATGAGTATGGTTGTAGATCACCGAATGATTGCATCTTAATTTCGTTGTACTATGTACAATGACAATAAAGTATATTATTATTATTATTATTCACCAGATCACCAAGTTGTCCTTTAGATGCTTGCAGATTGATCCTTTTAAAATCTGCTCCAGCATCTTCCCTGGGACAGAGGTCAGACTGACTTGCCAGTAGTTTCCTGGGTCATCCTTCCTTCCTTTTTTGAAAACTGTGATAACCTTTGCCCTCCTCCAATCTTATGGCATGTTCCCATCCTCCAAGAGGTCTGGAAGATGATGGACAAAGGCTCTGCAAGCTCTCTAGGAAATTCTTTGCGCACTCTTAGGTGCATATCATCTGGCTTGGGGAAGGGAAAGAAAGGCATTTAAATCCCCCCAGGCAGTGGAGGGGGGGGCTCTGGAGGCCTTCTCTAGCCCGTCAGCCTGGACAGGTGGACCAGGAAAGGCAGTGGGCCCCCCTGCTCATGGGCTCCTTACTTCCAAAGCGCTGCTCTGGCACGCTCTGGCAGGAAATTACCCCTGCTGATGGCTGACTTACAGTGCCTAGCAACCCGCAAATACTCTTCTTTAGAGGTATGTCCTTGTTTCAATTTCTGTAACATTTCCTTTATCTCCCCTATCACATCATGGAGTTCTCTGTTCATCCACATTGGCTTCTTGGATCCCTTCCCATGTTTCCTTCTTGTTGTAATAATGATGGCTTGAGCTTGCAAGAGCTCTTGTTTTAGGAGAGCCCACCCTTCACTTGCTCCTTTCCCTTCCAGCAGTCTTGCCCATGGAATGATTCTCATCATGCCTCTGAGTTTATTAAAGTCTGCCATAAAATCTAACATACACATATGGCTACGAACTTCCTTGGTCCCCAACAGCAAAAGGAATTCTAGCAGGACATAGTCACTTCCCCCTAAGGTCCCTACCACCTTCACCCCATCTACCATTTCTTGCCTGTTGGTCAATATTAACTCTAGTATGGCGGAACCCCTTGTAGCTTCCTCCATTTGTTGAAGAAGTTGTCATTCAGACAGGTCATTTCAGGAAACTATGTGACTGTGGACTCTTTGCAGAGTTTGTCTCCCAGCACACATCAGGGAAGTTAAAGTCACTCATAACTACCAGGTCATGTTGTTTGAATACCCTGTCATACCATTAACCAGAGTATCTGACAGGTTGACTTCATTTTCTCAGCAGGACTTGAAGACTTCATGGACATAGCCTTATTTATATGAACGATGAATGTCATATGAGAAACAAGGAACTCTTGATACATGTTTGTGTAACCAATGTCATTTTCACTTTAATATATTATTTTATTTCTATTAAAAGCTTTAGAATTTAGTGCCTAGGTAAGAAAAGGTCACAAAGCATGGGCAGTAAGTAATGTTGCTCCCCTACTACCCATGGCAGGAGCTCCACCCCCTCAGTCTGCCTTGCTGTAGAAGACAGACAGCCCAGAGCTTGACTGAGGGAGTTGCTAACTTCTTTGCAGGCCCAAGTCAGAAATAAAACATCAAGAGCAGAAACTGGAAGATGAGCCATTGAAGAACATATAGGAGGAAGAAGCCCTGCACTTTTTGAGTTTAAAATTTTGGAGTTCTTGTTTTTTGGTGTGACTGGGCAACCTTTGTTAGGACTTGCCTTTGTTCAAAGTGCCCTTTCCAAAGGGAACTGAAGAGCATGTCTGTGCGGATGCTGCTATATTCATAGCAACTATGATACAGTTATACATGAGGCAGTAAAGTTGTTGGGTTTTTTATGATGTTATCTTGATAACTATAATACCTCGGATGTTTTCTTTTTGAAGCAATTTTATAATTGTTTGAAAGCCACAAGGGTGCTGTCATTTATTGACTTGAAAATCCCCCCCCCCATTGGAAAAAGATAATTTAGGAGAGTTATTTTGGTAGCCAGGATTCTCCTGGGTTACCATCTGTATTATAACCACCACTAGTTATGAGTTATGCTATTGTATGTATTGTTTACCACGAACATGTGATAATGGAAATCCTCATCCCATGCCACACTCCCAGTAATTTTAATTACTGCAGTACTTAATTTTCTACACATTATGGCTCTCAATTTAATAACACTTGTGTTTGCTTACTAGGTAAAGGTAAAGGTTTCCCTTGCTCGAAAGCCAGTCGAATCTGACTCTAGGGTTGCAGTGCTCATCTCCGTTTCAAAGCTGAAGAGCCAGCGCTGTCTGAAGACATTTCCGTGGTCATGTGGCCGGCATGACTAAACACCAAGGCACACGGAACGCTGTTACCTTCCCACTGAAGTGGTACCTATTTATCTACTTGCAATTTCTTGCTTTTGAACTGCTAGGTTGGCAGGAGCTGGAACTAGAGACGGGAGCTCACTCCGTCATGCGGCACACTCGGGTCTCAAACTGTTGAACTACCGACCTTCCACAGCCTGCAGTTGAGTATCTTAACCACTTGAGCCACCGCAGCTCCTCCCGTTTGCTTAATACAAACTTATTATTACTAACATTTTTAAAAAATCTACTGTGCGCATTTTATAGCATGGAAAAGGCATGTTGGATCCAGGCAAACTACAAGCTGGTACACAGAAGATTGGCATCAGCTTTGGCAGATACTACATTTAGCATCTTTCTGCATGCTAGTAAATTAGCTCCAGAAATCAGTCTGGGTATTGTGAAGTGTGTGCGTGTGTGTGTTGCCTGTGTGTGAGAGATGCATACTCTCACATTGTAGCTTTGTGTGGGAGGAGATCCTTTTCTGTTATGCTTCTCTTGTAAAATGCTGTCCCTGGATTTTATGTGTCTTTTGAATTTGTGGGAGTGCATTTTGAAACTCATGTTAGTTAACACAGCCATTCAGTGGCACTGGAGTTGTTCAGATTCTAGTCCCAACAAGCCAGACGACCTGCGAAACTCGCGGGGGCAGGCGGAGCGGGGCGGCGGAGCTCTGCATTTAGCCGGCGAAGGAGCCAGGAGCAGGTAACGTTTCCCCCCCGATCCCATCGGTTCCTCCGTATCGCCCCCCCCCGCTCGATCTCCCCCCACCCGCCTCCTCACCCGGCTGGAAAGTGAGGTCCGCGCGGCTTGGAGC
>NW_015164667.1:515907-522118 GCF_001447785.1 Gekko japonicus | reverse complement strand
CGAGGCCCGCGCGGCTCGTAGCCGCCAGGCCTCGGCGCTTCCCCCTGCCCCTGGCTGGAGAGCGAGGCCCGCGCGGCTCGTAGCCGCCGGGCCTCGGCGCTTTCCCCCGGCTGGAGAGTGAGGCCCGCGCGGCTCGTAGCCACCGGGCCTCGGCACTTCCCCCCTCTCCCCCGCAAAGCGGCTGTTAGGCAGTGGTGAGGGCGCCGGCAGAGCGTTGCCTGCGCATGCGCAGGGGACGCTCTGTCAGTTTCGGGGGGATTTAAGTATCCCCCCATTTTTTTGAAGTTTTTGGATTTTTGTGCAGACGTGGGGACCTCCCCACGGGCGCACAAACATCTCCCTCTCCCCCAGGTGCCCCCGGTGCGCGGATTTAAGCATCCGCACACAGGGGGCACACTTGAGAATTAGATATATAGATGGTGATGCCACACTGTGTCCTCAGTGTGTCCTCCATAGTCCTCCTATCCAAGAGGGCTCACTCCCAGGACCGTGTTTTTAGGATTGCCCTGTGAACATTACATATAAACGTTCCTTCGGAGTTGGTCAGATTGTTTCCGTCACCAGCCTCAGGCGTAGGGGCGGATTAAGGCTCACTGGTGCCCTAAGCACTGACCAATCTTGGTGCCCCCCGCCTTTCCACACTGACCCAGTCCATTTTAGTTGTTGACCTGTCTGACCAGATATACAATGCAGGTTGCAGCAATACAAAAATATATTCATATGATAACACAATATACTGTACAAACTAAGCCAAGCTTGGGCTACATAAAGTTCTACAAAACCGCAATACAACATCTATTTTAATATTTCGCAAGTTAAACGTTTCAAAGTTCCAGTATTCATGAACTGAAAGGTATTTTTCTACATTTCATTTTTGCAAAATCACTGATTACATCCTTGAAATTAATACTTTTCAGAATGTCTGCTTCAATTGTTAATATACACAGTGAGTTGAGTCTTTCTTGAAGCATAACTGATCTATTTAGGTTTTTTACACGTTTTAGTTGTGCAAAAGACCTCTCTGTTCTGCAGTTGGTGACCATTAATGTTAAAATATTCTTAAGGCAATTTCAACATTTGGAAAGGCACTCTCTAGTTTGTCTTCTGTAATTGTGTTGTAAAGTTCCATGTGAGTGAAAGATATTTTCTTGGTTGTTTTAAACTTATGAAGAACATATGAATGGAACTGCTGAAGCTCTGTAGACAAAGTGTTGTTCATGTAATCTGGATAAGCATCAATGAGTGTCTGACAAGTCTTTGAGTACCTTTCACTTTCTGATAATTAGCAATTAGAACCTTGTTAGGTGGCATTAGGAACATCTGTCAGACAAGAGAATCTGTCTGCTATTTCAGTGTATACCTTTCATCTCCTCCTCATTTCCGTTTCTAACTTTTCTAACTGATTTGCATCCAAAAGTTTTTGCTGCATGCCATTGTAACATCCAGACATGTTGGCAGCATTGTCATATGACTGCACTCTGCATTTAGCAAAATCCAATTTACAATCATCACATAAGTACTTCAACACCTGCTGTGCCATAGCTTCACCAGTGTGGTTTTGTAATTCCAAAAATGTGATAAATCGTTCAACTGGCTGTCCATCTTGCAAGTATCTGAGCACTATGCTCAGTTGGTCAACATGCGAAAGAACAGGCGTTGAGTCCACAGACAGACTGAAGTACCCAGAAACATTAATTTTGTCAATGATGACGGAGTGCACTTTCTTTGCCATTAACTCAATAAGTTCCTCACATATCATTTTGGACAGGTATGAAGGGTTGCCTTTTCTAGCATTACCATACCCTGATATGTGAGCAGCCAAGAATGGGTCCAGTAGCCACAAATTTTTCCAGTTTTTTTCTTTTCACCCTTTCCCCAACTTTGTGGTGCCCCCTATGGCCCTGGTGCCCTAAGCGTGCTTAGTCTGCTTAATGGTTAATCTGCTCCTGCCCAGTGCTGCAAAGCACCCAAGTTCAACCTACAGGAGGCAGAGAAGAGCCCTGACACCTAGGCGTCACAGTTCCTTGTTTTCATGTGAATCGCTGGAAAGGATAAATAAGCGGAAAGACAGGTAGAAAGAGAGGCTTTCGTGTTCTATTGAGGAAACATAAACAGCTCCCATCTCTCACGAACTGGAAACAACAAATATTTCATTCTGGTTTGGGACTCAACCGCGAAGATTTTTAAGGAAGAAGAAAAAGACGGAGGCAGGTAACACTGCATACGCCGACAGTCAATCACGCTAACCAGGCGACTAACACCGATAAAATGTTGTGCCCACAGAGACGCTGAAATCGCCTGGCGGAGGAGAAATACCCCCGAAGGCCACGCCCCCTCCACAGAGATTGGTGCCATCCCCGTTTACTCGTCGTCCATCACACCCCCTCTCTCTTAAGCCCCGCCTCTGTGCGTGACGCCTTTTCCGGTGGGAAGGCACAAGGTCTTTCGCCGCGGTGCAGGTCACGTGTACGTGGAGGTTGAGCGCGGGTGAGGAGGAGCAACGCCGCTGTCGAGTGTAGCTGCGGCGTCGGGGGCTTTCCTCTCCCCACCCTTTCCCGCGCGCGTTGCCTGGTCCTCGCGACGGTGGCAGCAGATGAAGGAGCCGGCGGGAGGCCGCCCGGAGCCCCTGCCCCACCGCCACTCCCCTTGCCGCCCCCGCCGCCCCCCGGGCAGGAAGATGGGAGCGAAATGAGCCCTGAGCCGGAGCCGCCGCCGCCTCCGCCTCCTCCTCCTCTTCTTCCTCTTGCAGCGCCGGCCCGGGAAGCGGAGGTGGTGGCCTTGACAGTGGCGGCGGCCGCAGCAGCAGCAGTGGTGGAAGGGGACGCAGACGTAGCAGGAGTCAGCGACGGCAAGAAGTGGGGGAGCCGAATCATGCTGGTGGGGAGAATCGGCTTCAAGCCCGGCGGAGGCTCTTCGGTGAGTGTCCGGAGAGGACCTGGGGCCCCTGGGGGAAAGGAGGCGGGCGCGCACCCCCCTTCATTCCGTGGCTCTGGGCGAAGCATCAAGCAGCTGGCGGAGAAGGAGACCTTCTGCACGTTGCCTCTTCTCCGTATCTTCTACCCCCCTGCATATCCCCGGTGACGCCTGGCCCTGCTAAGGCGGTGTTTAATGTGGTGGTCCTCATTCGTGTCTTAAACCCTGGTGGGGTGGGTGGAGTTGGGGGGGTGGATCTTCTCTTTCTAGTCTGTTTTAAAATCCGAACGAGATAGGCGCTTGTCGTATACACAGCGGACGGAGAGGCTTTTTTGAAATTGCCTTTCCTGCACTGGAATGATGGCCGAGGCCTGCTTGGGGAGTGAGGAAAGGGCACTGTCCCCATCGCCATTATTTCATCTCTCGTTTATTTCTCGCCCAGTAAAGATGCTCTTGGCCTTAAGGCTGGTACTTCCAGCAAACTTTCCAAGAACTCTACCAGTCTTCTTCAAAGAATTGGAATGCTTAATTTATTTACTTGCAACTTGCACATTGTACATCTAAAAGTCACAATCTGATTCATGCTTGTAAAAGAATGTTACCTAGTACTTACTTTAGGATAGAGGGATGTCTTTTAACCTACCTGTAAATCTGTCACTGCATCTTGAAGATGAACTAATATTTGTTGGGCTTATTGTTGTTTGCCCTGTCTGTATGCTTTTAAGTAGGTTAAGAAGGGGCAATGAGGTGTCTTTCCTGCCCCCTTTTGCCAGGTCTGTTCTTGCTACAATCACTCTTTAGCCTTAAGCTACTTGTCCTTTTTTGGCTCACTATGCTGTGTTGTGGAAGACACATGCATGTATGGGGTCTTTGACACTTGGTAAAGTATATAAGGGCTTCATGGTGTCATTTTGTTTTCAGCCATTTCATTTGGCAGTTTATGATGTACTGTTAGCTGTTTAAAGGTCGCAGAGTGAAATGTATCATTGGTGTCAAAGGGTCTGGGTAAAAATCGTGTCTAGATGATTTTAAACGGACCCCCATGAATTCATATGATTTTTACATTGAAACAAAATAAAACCACCATCATGCTGTAGATCATGTCTTAGACTATAGGCACAACTACAAAAATCATGCATCCACGGATTTGTTGCCCCACTACACTGCAAAAACATGGTTTCAAAGCATGGATCCCCATGAATTTATATGATTTTTACATTGAAATGAAATTCACCATAATCATACAACAGACCATGTCGTAGTCTGTAGGCAGCACCACAAAAATCACGCATCCATGGATGCCACAACAGTGCAAAAACATGGTTCCAAAGCATGAATCCTCATGGATCCTCAGGGTATTTGCATTGAGTTACCCCAACATCACAATCAAATTCACCTATCATGTCCATGGGCAGAGTTTATACCACCAAAATCATGGATCCACGGGTTCATAGTAACACCATAGATCTTTAGGATTTTTGCTTTGGTTCCCCCAAAGCTCACCATCAAATCACATATCATGTCCATGGCCACAGCCTACACCACAAAATTCACGGATCCACAGCTTTGTGGCAACACCATGTTGCAAAAAGAAAAAATGGTTTTGAAGCACAGATCCTCATGTATCCTTGGTTTTTCAACTAAGTCACTCCAGCATCACCATCAACTCACATATCTTGTCCATGACCACAGAAATCACATGTCCCCGGCTTCTCTTATCCCATCATTAGAATGTTCCAGATGTTCTGGTTTTCCTCTTATTTTCCAGATCCATCAGCTGTTCTCCCTTCTCCCCACCATTTTCTCTTCCTTGTAAAGGGAGGCCTGTGGCTGAGGGGCAGACCCTGCCCATGGACATGATATATGATATGTGATTTGATGGTGATGTTGGGGTGACCCAAAGCAAAAATCGTAAGGATCCATGAGGATTCGTGCTTTGGAATCATGTTTTTGCAGCATGGTGTTGCCACAAAGCTGTGGATCTGCGATTTTTGTGGTGCAAGCTCTGCACATGGAAATAATATGTGATTTGATGGTGAGTCTGGGGTGACCCAGTGCAAAATCCCTGAGGATCCCTGTGGATCCATGGTTCAGAACCATGTTTTTGCAGCATGGTGTCACCACCAAGCCGTGGACATGTGATTTCTGTGGTGCACGCTGTGGCCATGGACAAGATATGTGATTTGATGTTGATGTTGGAGTGATTCAGTTGAAAAACCCTGAGGATCTGTTGTTTGGAACCATGTTTTTCCACTATTGTGATGCCACGAATCCATGGAGTTGTGATTTTTGTAGTGTTGCCTATAGTCTAAGACATGGTCTACAGAATGCTGGTGGTTTTATTTCATTTCAGCATAAAAATAATACGAATTCATGAGGATCCCTGCTTTGGAATCATATTTTGTGCTGTTGTGGTACCACGAATCTGTGGATGCATGATTTTTGTGGTGCTGCCTATAGACTAACACATGGTGTACCATATGATGGTGATTTTGTTTTGTTTCAATGTAAAAATTATATGAATTCATGAGGATCGATGTAGATCCGACTTTCACTTTTTTCCTTGTCAACTTGGATATTACTCATCACTTGCACAATAGTGGGGCATGATGTTTGTATTGGATATTTTTTGTGTAAGTCCAAAAGATGTGGGATATCTTCATTTTTCCTGTGTATCCCTGGTCACCACCTCCTATATATGGAAAGCCTGAACTATATGAAAACCTTAGGAGGTGGTGCCCTGGTGCCCAAGTGGCCATGCTGTTGACCTCTTCATTATTGTGGGCCTCATTTGTGCCCATAAGCCCAGTAACATCATATTGTGCTACATGGCCCACTGTTTTGCAGAAGTATGTCCCAGCAGCCTGCGAGCGGTTGTGTTTTGGCACATAAGGCAGTTATTGCAATTTGATTGCTTTTCTAGATTTGTTGCACTAGTACTACTTTGGAGCTGCTTTTAGTAAGTTTAATAAATAGTACAGATTAGCATTGTAGATAATTTATTTGTACATTGCAGCCTTCATAATGTTTCACAGGTTCCCGTGAGCGTTGACTGACTCTCCAGGTCTTCATTTGGAATAAATTATAGCTTGCTTGGAGTCAGTGGCTGTGTTGGCAGAAGGGTTCCGGTGTTAAAGCATTATTGCTTCATTGTTCATCATCATAAAGCTGAGAAAATATAACTGTGTAAGTGTAAAGATGAAATTGTGGGCTTGGTGTGTTGGTTGGTCCAAGCAGCTGTCATCGAAAGGTTTCAGCTCGAAAAAATACTAGTGAAAAATTTCCAGGAAGGAACAAT
>NW_015164667.1:507105-515876 GCF_001447785.1 Gekko japonicus | reverse complement strand
CTGCTGATTGAAGAGTCACAGAGCTGTAGATAGGTAGAATAGGTTGAGGAAATGAAATTGAAAGTATAATGAAGAGTGCTTTCTCATAAAATAAAAAAATAAATAAAATGAAACCTAAAAAAAAATCTGCTATACTATCCTTTTACAAGGCAAGATGGTACAAATTTATTTTGTCCAGTACAAGAGGGACAATAAAACTAATACTGCTAATGATATGCTGTAAGAAAGATGTACAGAGAGATGTATAGAGAGATGTACAAAGAGACAGCTTAAATTAACTCCTTTTTAGTTTACTTGTGAGTTGCCTAGGTGAACTAAATGGATAAAAAGACATGACACAAATGTTTTAAATAAAATAAAAATGTAGCAGCCAGGTGCTGAGAGGAGTGGGTCGTAAGGGCCATAAGACTCCAGTTTTGATCTATTTACTGCTCCCAGTTTTCCAGGCCCAATTCAAGTAGCTGGTTTGGAAACAGCATACTTTTAAGGACTGCCTGCTCCTGTAACAACTTACCCAACTGTTATGATTATCCTCTGAGGCCCTGATTTAGGTGCCTCTGTCTTCTGAGGTTTGTTAGATGGTAGCTGAGGCCATCTTAGTTATGACATCAAAACTGAGGAACTTTCTCCTTGGGAATATCCTTTTGCCCCTTCTGCAACTCTTCCATCAGCAGGTGAAGATGTTTTTGTTGTGACAGGCATCTCTTGGTTTTTAATTGTTGGTTTTGTGTTTTTATATGTATATTTTACTTTTATGATATGTGATAGATTCAGGTAGGTAGCCATTTTTGGTGTAGTGCTTAGGAGAGGTTTGATTCCCCACTTCTTTACATGCAGCTGCTGGTGTGACCTTTGGTCAGTCATAAGTTCTTTGGGACTGCTGTGAAACTAGTCTTTTTCCCTTGTTGCTTGGATAAGTTCTCTCACTCAGCCCCACCTACCTCACATGCTGTCTGTTGTGGGGAGGGGAAGGGAAAGATTGTAAGCTGCTTTGAGACTCCTTCGGGTACTGAAGAGCAGGATATAAATCCAATCTCCTCCTCCTCCTCCTCCTCTTTCTCCTCCTCCTCCTCCTCTTCTGTCTGAAGCAGCAGAAGTTTGAGTCCAATGGCACCTTTAAGACCAATAAAGTTTTATTCTGGTACTGGTTCTGCATCTGGCATTCACTCCACTTTTTCTGAACACTGAGGAAAAGGTACAGCTCAAAACCAGATTCAAATACCCTGGGCCAAGGCCATACTGACTGCAAAGTCACCCCTGAATGGCCATAAAACGGCCATAAATCTATGCAGACGGTACAATAAAATCCGATGATCAAAGGAAGTGAAAGCAGCATGCAATGCAGAGGGAAATTTCTGTTCCAATGTAGGTTTGCTAAAACAACAGAGGGAAAAGCCAATGTAGAATCATGCAGTGTATAAGCTTTTGTGTGCATGCATCTGAAGAAGTGTGCATGCACATAAAAGCTTATACCTTGAATAAAATCGTTGGTTTTAAAGGTGCCACTGAACTCAAACTTTGTTTTTATGATGGCATAATATAAATTTTGTATAGTTGCATGCTAGGCAAGTGAGCATTACAGGCTATGGTAGACTTGGTTCTAGAGATTAGCTTGAATAGTTTTGAAATAGGGTCTGGAAATGTATTTCGTTGTACGCTTGAGTTTGTCACTGGTAGCCAGATTCTATGATAACTGGTAATATATAGCAATAAGGGCTGATGTTAACAATTGAGCATATAGATTCGCAGGCATAGCTGAGCTGTTACGCAAAAAACTTGTTCGTAACTTTCAAAGTGCAAACTACCATCGTCAGTTGTAAGAAAAGTGAAATGGTTTTCCATGCAGGTAAAACTGGCTTTTTGCCAACTCCATCATGGAACCAAGAGAATTGCTTTGGGCTTGTTTGGTTCCAGCTGGACATCACTGTTGAAAAAAAATTCATCATACATACTTTATGCGGCTGATGTGCACAGCAGCTATCTGTGTGTGTAGTAGGAAAACCATGTGTCATTCTGCAATGCAATTCATGTGTTTTTTGCTACGCTGGGAATAATTTCCACTGTGGATAAAAAACTATAATGTATAAAGTATGTCACATATTTAAGGAAGCTTATCATGCCCTTGTACAGAATAGTAGGCATCATGGGGCTATGCAATAGCACAGGCAAGAAAAGCACAGTACCTTGTTCTCCCAGTGTATTGTTGTTAGGTTACCCATTCTTCATTTAAGAACTGGTACCCTTGGCTTGTAATGTAGTAGCACATTTTTTGAACTGACTCTTGTGGTTGTTATGCAGTTTTAATTCTGTTTTGTTTTAAAAAGTTATAATTTCAGCAGTTTTTGGTTTCTGTGATGAAAACCAAAATATACAGTAACTTTGATTTGTTTCAGTTGCCTTGTACATTTTTGATTTGTATAACATTACTGTAAATAATAATTATGGTTGTTGTGACATTGCATTTGTTTTACAACAGTTAGCTTGCTTTTTGTAATCAGTGTACTTTTTTGTTGTGATTCTTTTAAAATTAATGCTGTAAATATCTGAAGTATTCTTTCCTAGTCAAACAGCAAAGTACATTTTGATTAGTGAAATAGTCAGGTTTACAAGTATCACAGTGTCAAAATATCTTTCCAGAAATTATCTGTGAAAATCTGTCTTTGACTGGGTCCTTTGTTTTAGCATATAATTGCTGCTGTTAAACAGTAATTGTAATAATGGTTTGATGTAAACAGTTGAAATGAGCCAAAGCTGTGTTCCATGAACATTTAAGCTTTTGAAATATCCCAGATACTGAATCGATCCTAGCAGCACCATCAGTGGACCCAGCAACCTCAGCTGTACCATCTCAGGTTTATACTCCTGCTCATCCTCTAATGTGATTTATGCCATCACATGTCAACACTGCCCTTCCATCCTCTGCATTGGACAGACAGGCCAGTCCCTAATGACAAAGAATAAATGGACATAAGTCTGACATTAGAAACCACAACATTCAAAAACCAGTGGGGGAAGCCTTCTTTGCTATTTAAAGAGTCATTTTAAATTGGTGTGATTAGGATTAGAGGAAATTCTCCAGTTCTAATTAATCCTAATTTATTCTGTCACCTGAGCTGTTTTACCTAGAAAGAGGCCTGAAGTCAAGCAAGTCGCAGGGCCTGTAAAATGGAGCTCTTCCACCAGGTCTTTGATTAGGAGCAGCCACTAGTAACATCAAAAACACCAACAACGCTAACTGAACTGTTAAGGCCCTTCTACTGACATCAACAGCCAGCTATGCCAGATGTTGACGGGGGCCGTTTTCGGGCATATTCCATCATGGCCTCTGAGACACCATCGCTACCAGCACGTTATTTTGTATAATGAATTGGTATGTTTTGTATTTATGATGTTGTATTGTATAAGCACATGTGTTTTAATATATTTTTTACTTTTTATTGTAAGATGCCCTGAGCATGCCTTTGGCGGGGAGGGCGGGATAAAAATTGAATAAATAAATAAATAAGTTCTTAAAAACTTATAGCACCCTTAAGGGGAGGGTGAATTTGAGTCCATGTGTTGGAGTGGTTAATAATGTCAGGTTTGGATCCTTCCCAACTCGTGCCATGGAAGCTCACTGGGTGACCTTGGACCAGTCATACTCTTGCCTAACCTGCCTCACAGAGTTGTTGTGACAGTAAAACAGAGGAGAGGAGAATGAGCTGCTTTGGGTTCCCATCGGGGAGAAAAGCAGGTTATAAATATGGTAAATTTAAAAAATATAGATGGTGGATGAGGGCCTCACACTGAGTGCTGCCAATCAGCAGGAGGTAGTGACATGCAAAACAGACGTTGCTGCAGTCCTAATAGTACAGACCTGGAACTGCAATTAGTGCACTGGTGTGGCACTATTCTGTCAAAGCTATGATTTTACCATAGAGTATTGGTGGAATCCTACGGCATTGTGCTGCTGGCATCACTTCCAGGTTCACAGTGGAAGCAACGTGCCCCTCCCTTCCCCAAAAAAATTAGCGTGGGAGGTCTCCAGGTGGAAAACCTGACCACATTACTCTCTTCTGGATATTATAAGGGCTCCAGCAAGCCAGTTTTTCCTCAATGTCTCTGTGTGTCTTTTTCCTTAACTCTCCTCAGTGTTCCATACCTCTTGTTAGACAATGAGCATATTCAGTCTTTGTCAGACACATGGGAAGGTTCTTTTTAAAAACTACAACTAAGTTTGTTTTTCTGTTCAGCTGTAGCCCCATTTCACTGTCCTGATGGCAGGCATTCAGGGTTCAATATCTTCAATATCATACAGTATTGTGATCTACCATCTTAAAAATAAATTCATAATTCTATTTTTTTTAAAAAAAAAACACAACTGCGTTCCAAGGCGAGACTTCCTTTTGCATCAGTTGGTGACATGAGGATAGGGGAGGTAGAAAGATAACGTATGCAGGGGTGGGAAATGGTCAGTAAAATCAGTAAAAGTCAGTTTTTTCATCCTGGTCAGTAATTTGTAAGTTTTTTTAAAAATTGGTCAGTAAAGTCAGTATTTCTTTGATTTTTGTGAATGCAGTTTGTGTTTTTCTGTTTTCATTACTGCATTTTGGGGAAACATGATGACTTCCCAGTGAGAAGACAGATTGTTTTCAGTTTAGTTATGAAGTACTTTAAGGACTTTGTTCCTAAGAGTAAAAGTGATTTCGTGAAATCTTCCACAAAGTATAGAAACATAATTAACCTCTTAAAACATGAGACAATGAAAGTAAAGGTGATGGATATTGTGGGATTCAACATGGCACAGCTCATGCTAGAAGGAGTTGAGAAAGCAGTGGAAGAAGAGGACAAAGGGGAAAATGCTTGTGGATGCAGTGCAGAAAACTGTTGAGAAACGAAAGCGTTCGTGAATAATTTTATTTATTCAATTTATACCCCGCTCCCCCGCCAGAGCGGGCTCAGGGCGGCTTACAAAGAGATTAAACATATAGGTAACAAATTATATACAATCTTAAAACAAATAATAAAGCTCTACATTATCATAAAGTACTAATAAGTGATCAGGTACTTATAAGAATGCTTACAGAAGGCAGAACCAATACTAGTGTTGTAATCAGATGATCTGTATCGGTGGTTGGCTCGTCTTGGTCTCTGTATTTAAGAACAGCACAGGCTGTTGGTGGTAAGCCAAGGACCAGGGCACTGTCAATTGTCAGTTATTTGATGTTATTTGGTGCGACTCCTTAGTCAAAGGCCTGGTGGAAGAGCTCCATCTTGCAGGCCCTGCAGAAATGTAAAAGGTCCTGAGGGCCCTGATATCTTCTGGGATCTCATTCCACCAGTACAGAGCTACCACTGAGAAGGCCCTGGTTGTGGCCAGCCTGGCATCTTTAGGACCTGGGAGGCCAATCGATTTTGTGACCTTGAGTGCAGTGCTTTGTGGGGAGCATATGGGGAAATACGTTCTTTCAGGTATGTGGGCCCCTGACCATAAAGGGCTTTAAAGGTAAGTACCAGCACCTTGAAGCGAATTCGGTATTTTATCGGCAGCCAGTGCAGTGCTTTCAGCACAGGCTGGATGTTGTCCCGCATAGGGAGGTCCATCAGAACCCTGGCTGCAGCATTTTGCACTAGCTGTAGCTTCTGGATTTGGGTCAAGGGCAGCCCCATGTAGAGAGCATTACAGTAGTCCAATCTCAAGGTGACCATCGTATGTCACCAAGTTGTTGCATTCAAGGAAAAGAACCAACTGCCTAATCGGCTGGAGGTGTTAAAAGGCTGATTTGGCAGTGGCTGCTACCTGGGCTTCCATTGTTAGTGAAGCATCCAGGAGCACTCCCAAGCTCCTAACCTCCATTGCTGGCACCAATAGTGCCCCATTGAAGGTCGGAAGTAGGATCCCTACCCTTGGGCTGCCCCAGCTCAGGCACAGGACCTCTGTCTTTGTCGGATTCAGTTTCAGTTGGCTTGGTCTAGGCCATCCAGCCATGGCTTGCAATGCCAGGTCCAGATCTTCCAGTTCGAAGTCAGACTGGCTGCCCAACAACAAAGAGAGCTGGATGCCATCTGCATATTGGTGACATGCCAGCCCATGCCTCTGGGCAATCTGGGCAAGGGGGCACATGTAGATGTTAAATAACATTGGGGACAGCACCTCCCCTTGGGGCACTAGCACCACACTTTGTCCCCGACCTTGAAGGAAAGAAGCCAGCCATTGCAAGGCAGGCCCCTGGACTCCAGTGCTGGCGAGGCGGTGGATCAGTAACTAATGGCTGACAGTGTCAAATGCTGCTGACAGGTCCAACAGCAACATCACTGCCAATTTGCCCTGATCCAGATGCCTCCGGAGGTCATCCGTGAAGGCGACCAGTGTTGTCTCCATCCCGTGGCCTGGGCAGAAACTGGACTGGAAAGGATCTAGAATGGAAGTGTCATCCAAAAAGCTCTTTAGCTGAATTGCCACAGCTGCCTCAATTATTTTGCCCAAATAGGGCAGATTGGAGACCGGCCAGTATTTTGCCAATTCGGCCAGATCCAGAGATGGCTTTTTCAGGAGGGGACGAGCTACAGCTTCCTTGAGTGCCCTAGGGAACTGTCCCTCTGAGAGGGATTTGTTGATAATCTCCCTTTGGGCATCTCAAAACCCATCATGGGCAGCTTTAATTAGCCATGATGGGCATGAATCAAGGCAGCACGTAGTAGGGCGTACAGTTAAGAGCAGTTTGTCAACTTCTTCCAGGATGAGTGGACTGAAATAATCCATAACCTGACTAGAAGATGTGCATGGAGCCTTGAGTTCACCTACTGTCTCAACTGTGGTGGGGAGGTCACGGCAGAGCGACAGGACTTTATCTGCAAAGTAGCTCTCAAAGGCATCACAGCCAGTGTCCAATTCCCTAACATTCGATCTGCCGTGTGGCAGAACAGTCATAGACTGAATTATTCTAAATAATTGGGCTGGGCATGAGCTCGCAGACGCAATCATGGCCACATAATACTCTGACTGCCATCTCATGGGACCTCATAAATGTCCTATAAGATGTTCTTGTGGCTTCATTGCAGGCGCACCACTATTGGCTCTCTAGCCATCTTAGCCCTCGCTTCATCAGCTGCGACTCCTGGGCAAACCAAGGAGCCAGTCTAGAGTGAGGGAACAGAGGGCGTTGGGGAGTGATCTCATCGATGGCCGCTAAGAGTTAGCTGTGCCAATCTTTCACAAGCTCATCAGATCCCGCAGGGCCATTTGAAGCCACATAGGGTCTATTTGGCTCCATGGGCAAGCTGAAATCTGATCGCCACCCAAACAGAGTTGGGGTGAAACATTCAGATGAGCCTTCAAGGCATGATGGTCTGACCATGGCACTGCTAAGGCAGTGACCTGGTCCACTGTGACCTCTGCTGCGAAGATCAGATCGAGCGTGTGTCTGGCCCGGTGAGTGGAAGTTGTTACATATTGGGAGAGTCCCAGCGCCACCACAGATGACACTAGGTTCATTGCATGAGTGGAGGCCACATCGTCCACATGTACATTGAAATCACGAAGGACAGGTCTAGGGTGTTCCAATGCCCAGCCCGACACGGCCTCCACCAGGGATAAGAGCATAAGAGACGCCAATGTTGAATCAGGCCAAAGGCCCATCCAGTCCAACACTCTGTCACACAGTGGTCAAAAATACCAGGTGCCATCAGGAGGTCCACCAGTGGACCAGGACATTAGAAGTCCTCCCACTGTTAACCCCCCCAAGCAGCAAGAAGACAGAGCATCACTTGCCCCAGAGTCCCTAACAGGCTGCTGGCCAGTTCTTTTTTCAGAAAACCCCCAAATATAAAGTACAAGCAAAGACAAGTCTTACCTTACAGTAATTATGTTTTGTTGTCATAAGTATTACTTTATATTTGGTTTTTAATATGTTTTTGCTGTTTTATTATCTGCAGTATGTGATTATTTTTAAAAGGGAATCTTTTTTGCCATAAGTTTTATACAATAATAAAAACATTATCCTCTATTCTTAAACAAATTCAATAAAAAGGTGTGCAATCTTTTTATCTGGGTCACCTCTAACTATGGGGCTGGCTATGGGGAAGGTGGAGGCCAGATAATAATCATTTTTAACGAAGTCCTAGTTTTACATTTAAAAACACTAGCTTATCAGTAGGCTGACATTAAATTGTTCAGTAGTTTGTCAGTTTTTTGTCAGTATTTGGTCAGTTTTTTTGGAATTTTGGTCAGTAAAATCAGTATTTTTGACCCTCTGACTAGTTTCCACCCCTGCGTATGAACAAAGTGATGCTTAAACTGTTTGGAGAAGCAGAGTAAAGTGAGCTAATGGTGTGTCACTAGGTTTTTCCTGCACTTTCATCATGTATTAGGTTTTGAGCTCTTTGGGGATAGTAGTAGATAAAACTTCAATGAAATTAGTGTAAGCTTCCCCGAGCCTGCAGGATAAGATAGGTATGTTAAGATTCCATGCACTTGATTAGAATTCATATTGCTTGCTACTCAATGTAACTTAGAATGTACAGAAAGTACGTCTCCTGTCACTACTCTGTACCTGATCAAATAAACAGAAAGCTTAGTTAATTGAATAGATTGAATAATCTCACATAAAAGTGTCTGCCTTTGGCAAGTATACGGAAAAAGCTTTTAATGTTTCAAGTTTTAATGAGCAATATAAGTAGAAGCATTTGAGTTTGTAAAAAGGAGAGGGTTACACACCACCCATATAGGTAGTCTGTGTCTCCATGGCAGACCATTTTGTCACTTTTGCTGACTGGAGCATTCTGTGTGCTCA
>NW_015164667.1:487659-507053 GCF_001447785.1 Gekko japonicus | reverse complement strand
GAGAAAAATGTCACAGCTGAAAAGAAAAGTTCATGAAATCGCTGAAGTTCATAAATAGAATTATTTTTCTATTTGTGAGATGTTTACAAGACTGCTTAGTTGACTGTATCTCTCTTTTTCTGTACCAGTTTATTATTGTATAAGAATTGTAGTCACGTGACCTGTGCTGGTCATAGACCAAACACATACCATACCTCTTAGTTGGTTAATTTCATAGTACCAAGTTGCCTGATAAAATCTAATTAACCTACTGGTATTCATTATTTATTTATAGTCCACCTTCCTCACTTAGACTCAAGGTGAATCACACAGAGTGAATCAATACAGTCGACAGGATGGGGCATTCATTACACAGTGCAAAAGGATTAAATGATGGAAAAATTATATAGTAGGTTCCTAGTTTCAGCAAGCGATACAAACTAGTATAGAACATAGTGGGAACCTTCCTGAGCTCTCAGGTCAGGCAGGCCATTCCATAAGATAGAGGCCACAGTGCAGAAGGCTTCTATACAGGTAGTTGTTGATTTTGCCTATTTGCAGGTTGGCACCTGGGTAAGCCCTTGCTCAGATGAGCAATGCTGTTGTGGTGGAGGATGAGGTGAGATGCCAAGTAATAACTATATATTTTTTTTGAGATAAAAGACTCACTTTAGAAATCTGTCTACGGGACATTTCTTAAGGGAACTGAGCAAATGCTTCCTTGACATAGAATGGTCTTAATCACTAACATTATAACCTGGGACATTTGAAGTATAAAATTAAACCTTTTCTGTCAATAAGACTTTTATCCCCCCCCCCCCTCCGGTGCAGTCTTGCCTACTCAGGCAGTATTAGGAATTCTTCCTTTTCTTAGGAACTGGGCAAACTTTGCATGATGTTCATTATAGATGCTCTGAATAATTTGGGATTGAGTGGTATGATAGGGTTCGAATATCTGTAAGAAATCAGCTCTCTCATGTTTAAAAGAGTTACCTGACTTGAATTTGCAGGGTGATAAATCATTCTGACATGGGATTAGGGATTAGATGAACCGAATGCAGCCCAAAAATGGCCTATTCGGGCCCCTTTTAGGCTGCTGCGGGCTGATTCAGATTCTCTGATCTGAATTGATTTGCTGCTGAATATTGGTGGCAATTCGGCCCCATTATATCCTATGGGCCATTGAAGTCAATGGCGAAAACATAGGGTATATTCTGGGGGCTGGAGGGGAGGGGGTATGAGGGAGAGGGTCCAAACTCGCAGGGTAGCTGCTGGAGACTCTCCCCAAGTAACTTTCCCCCCACCATAGAGAACAATGGAGGGGATGGGGCAACCTGCTTGGGACCCCATAGAATTGGACCCCCTTGTCCAATGTTCTTGAAACGTGGTGGCTATCTTGGGGAGAGGCTCCAGCAGCTACCCTGCGGGTTTGGAGCCTCTCCCTCAAACCCCCTTCCCTCCAGGTCCCAGAATATACCCTATGTTTTCACCATTGACTTCAATGGCCCATAGGATATAATGGGGCCGAAACTGACTTTAGGCTGGCCAAAAGACTCCGGAATGGGCTGGTACTGCCGAAATTGACATGCGGGAGTCTTTCTGCCAGCCGAAATTGATTCAGCTGAATCCGAATCAGGCTGAAATTTTTTTTTTTTTTGCACACCCCTACATGAGATGGACTTGGATGGGTATGCCATTGGCGGCACTAATTGGCAACCTGCAAGAGTACTTTAGCTTGAAAATGACTGGATTGGCAAATTTGTGTATACAAATTTTGTGTGTATATTTTGTTTAAAATGGTATTTCCTGAAGTAAGTTTCTAAGAATCACATCACATTTATTCTTTTTCTTTGCAGCAGGGTATCGGTCGGCCAAGCGTATACCATGCTGTTGTTGTCATCTTTCTGGAATTCTTTGCATGGGGTCTACTCACAACTCCCATGCTCACTGTAAGTTTCCATATTTGGGGATTTTCTTGGAGTATTATGCTAATCACTACTTTCAAAATAGCATGTTTCATATTTTTCACTGATTTGAAGTTGTGTGTTAGAGATGTGATTTGTACTAAACAATGTAGAAGGCTAGATATTTGTTTTAGAGACCCTGGGACTGAACTATCAGAACTATTTTATCTGCTGTATATTTGGTAGAAGACAATTTTTACAGTGAACCATCACAGTGCAATACAAGTGGAACAATTGATAGTAACGTATCAGGAAAATGTGAGGCACCTAGGGCCTTTCCTTCCCTCTTCCAGCTGTGTCTCCCCTACCTCTTTTAGGAAGCGGTGGCACCGTCTAGAATCCAACACCATCTATGAATTGTTTCTTATTTGAACTGTTTAATTGCTGGAACTGTTTTTATCTTGATTTATTTTATTGCTGTTGTTCATGGCTCAGAGCCCTGAGCACTCAGGGTCAGAGCAATTCATAAATCGAAATTATAAATAAATAAAACTATATTTTAAAATCCTAATTTATTCAGCTTTTTGCAATTCTGTTACAGCTATGACAAAAGTGTTGTACATAAATAAAGGGAAGCCCTAGCTGTCATTGCTACAAGAAAAAGCTAACCTGTAAATGTAGCCTCACTTCCTTATTTCTGATAATTCCATTATTGCTTTAAAAACTGCATTTTGTTTAATCTTGGAGCCAGTATAGAAGGTAACTGGGGAACCCACATGGATATGTGGGAGGGCACCTCAATTCCCCTCCCCCAGCTTTTTCCCTTTTTCTCTTCCCACTCGAGGAGAACTATAGCCCAGTTGCATGGTGCTGTCTGTCTGGATAGATCCAGTTGAATGGTGGGGAAGGCACAAGGACTTGCTGGGGGAAGGGACTAATTTTTCCCTTTCCACATAGGAGAAAAGAGTAAGAGTTCAGTAGCACCTTAAAGACTAACATTTTTTTTGGTAGGGTATGAGCTTTTGTGAGTCACTGCTCATTTCTTTGGATACCTGAATCTGAAGAAGTGAGCAATGACTCACAAAGTTCATACCCTACCAAATGTTTTTTTTTTTTAAAAATAAAATAAAATAATATTTGGGTTTTTTTTAAACATAATAGGACAGACATATTAACACAAACTTAGACAACAACAAATACATGAATTGAATTTAGATTTTGTATCATAACACAGTCAAGCCAAAAAAATAGTCAGATCTTACATCATAATACCTACTAACTCCTATACCAATTTAAAGTATTCCACATTTGAGTACACTCTTCTATTAGCATTACTTATAATAACTTAACAACACATGTTTTAATTGCGTTATTTTAAAGATTTTTCACCTAGATCTTATAGATTAATTTATCTATCCAAGATCAGTGTTGTTCTCCACAATATCTCCATATCGCAAACAAAGAGAGAAGAAAGAAGAAACTATTTATTTTCCACTTTTCAACAGATCCACCATTCCAAAGTTAAACACTTTTTTACTAATATCACCCTTTAGAATTTAGAGATCATAAAACTACTTCAATCTCCCGAGACAAATCTCTTTTAACTACTCAAACCCTTGTTGAATTCTTAACTATTTAATACCTTCCCTATTATTGCCTTCCTTTTAATTATGAATAAAAATTCAAACATTCAACAAGTAACACCAAATCTTTCACATTATTATTATAACTCACCAACTCTTTCTATCTACCCTTATCCCTAACTTTTCCTGACTATCCCCTTGTATTATGGATTCAGACATTTCTAACTACACATATTTCTAACTACACATATATCAACTAACACAAAACATAACTTATCATTAACTTACACTATCTATTAACAAACATTTTCACATACTACCTCCTTAAATTCCAAGACTAAAGACACAAACATTTCAATCTAAACACCTACCAATTAACACCCAACTTAACCTATCACCACCTTACTTTGTCTATTGACTATTTCATTATAACAAGCATTTAGGGGTCATATTTTTCCAGCCAAACATATAATCACCCACATTTTACACTATTCATATAGTTTAATCTCCCTCCTATAAATCAGTAGTCTATTTTTTTTTGCAGTAACAAGTCAGCTTATACTCTATCTATTGACAAACATTTTCACACACCACCATCCTATACATTTTTCCAAAACTAAAGACACAAACATTTCAGTCTACTAGCACCAATCCTAACTTATCACCACCTTACTTTATCTATTGACTATTCCATTATAACAAGCATTTAAGGGTCAAATTTTTCCAACTAGACATATATCAGCAGCAACAAACATTTCACACTGTTCATATAGTTTAATCTATCTCCTATAAGTCAGCGGAGGACAGGAGGGCCTGGCGGGATCTTGTTCATGGGGTCGCGAAGAGTCGGACTCGACTGTGCGACTGAACAACAACAAGTCAATAGTCTGTTTTTTTGAAGTAACATGTCTGCATGTCTTCTTTCTTTAATTGTGTGGATATTTTTTTCTAGTCTCTTTCTTTGAACTTTCAACCATCTCAACTTCAGGTTTTTATTGTCCATCTTTAATTTCCTACCACAACATTTTTTCCTCCCTTTTTTTGGTTTTTCTTGACCTATAAAGAAACATCTTTGCACATTCTTTTTTAGTGTCTCTGTTTTTAAATAGAAAGGCTTTGTTGGTTTCTTTCCCTTTTATTTAATTGGTGTAGCTTGAGATTCGGGGCAACATTTCGTTTGGTAACATCCTATAGTCTCTACGTCCCTCTGGATAAACTGTCCCACATTTCCCTCTTTTCCTACTTGCAATTGTAAACTATATGTCGTTTCTGTTGAATTTACACACACTTCTTCTTTGTTTAGCATGGATTGGGACTCAGTGCACTCTTCTATTTGATCCTCTTTCTTTATTTCTAATTGTGAATTATGTGTTGTTTCTAAAAAATTTGTACAGGCTATTTCAATACCCTTCTGAATCTGTTCCCTTAAAACCTTCAGGAACTGTTTCACAAACAGATCTCCCACAAGCATATTCTCATCTATTTCCTCCTCCTCTTGTGCTGCCAACACCATTTTAATTACTCAGTTCAATTCAGTTCACTCAAGTTCTTATAATCATTCAAAATACATAGCATTTTCCTGTCCATTATCCATAATAAGTCCGTGCCAATAGAAAGAAAAAACAAGAAAAAGTTCTCCAAAGTTGCAGACACTCCAGAAAATATTCCTGCCTCTCCCAACCTGCTGCTCCTAATCATCTTCTGGCCCCTAAACCTCTCCTTTTCGAGCAGATAATTTTGGGGTAATATCGCCACCAATCTTCTCTATTTCAAAATTAGAAGTAGTTGTACTCACAAATTCGCTTCTTGGGCTTCTTCTTCTGTGTTATTACTTAAAGTTTTAAATCCAAACATGGTTAAAACAGTTGGCTGCAGCTGCGTATAGCGTGGTGTCCATGCTCCACCCCACAAGCCGCTCCTGCTTCGGGGCAATAATGGACACCCCCCCTGCATTTGCCAGCTGCGGAAGGGGCCAAAACAGAGCCCCCTGCTCCAGACCTCTCTCTGGGAGGTCTGGCGGAGCTCTCCTTGCAGCCGGGAGGCTCCAAAAGGAGCGAAAAGGGGTCGGGTGGCTCGGAGCGAACCAAAAGCTGCCCTTTGCCGTGCCGACTTCCTGTCCCTACCACATGTTTTTGTTAGTCTTTAAGGTGCTACTGGATAACTCTTTTCCACTGCTACAGACAGACTAACATGGCTACCCATCTCGATCCCTTTCCTCATACTATTTTCTCTTTCTCTCTCACACACACATGAAAATGCCTTATATTGAGTCAGAACATTGGTCCATCAAGGTCAGTATTGTCTACTCAGACTGTCAGCAGCTCTCTAGGGTGTTGAGGTCTTCTGCATCACCACCTATGTGTTCCTTTTAACTGGTGAAGCTGGGACTTGAACCTGGGACCTTTTGCATGCAAAGCAGAGGCTCTTCCACTGAGCCACAGCCCCCCCCCCCACATGACAACTCCCATATTCTCACCTTTCCCTGCTTCCTGCTCTCCTTCCCATCCACCAATACAACTTTTATTTCTCCTCCATTTTCAGCTATATGCCTTATTTCATTTATACCCCACCTTTCTCCACAGTGGGAACTCAAAGCAGCTTACATCATTTGCTTCTTCCCCATTTATCCTTATAGCAACTTTGTAAGGTATGTTAGGCCGAGGAAGTCACAAAGTCACTCAGGGAGTTTTTACAGAAGATTAAGGATTTGAGCACGGGTCTTCCATCCTAGTCTGAAACTAGGGATGGGCATGAACCGGGAAAATTGAGGTTCATGAAGGTTTATGGGGTCTCACAAACCAACATGAACTTTTCAGTTTAATGAACCAGTTCGTGATGTGGCATGATTTGCAAAAGCCATTTAAGGGGTTCCCTTTAAATGGCTTTTGTAAATGTTGCGGCTAGCAAGTTAACTCAGAAGACATTTTTGAGTTCACTTGCCAGTTGCATGGCAGTGGCACAGCTTGCAAAACCATTGAAAGGGTTTCCTTTAAATGGTTTTTGCAAGCCGTTTTGCAGCTGCCATGGTAGCATGACTCACAAGTGAACTCAGAAGGCATTATCTTCTCCAAGCCCCACCACTCGTGCCAGCATGTCTGCTGTCACGAACCACATGAACCTCCCAGAGCCACGAACCACTTGAACCTCCCAGAACCATGAACTGTGCCTGGTTCATAATGAACTCAGGTTTGTGAGCTGGTTTGTGCCCATCCCTATCTAAAATTCTAATCACTGTCTTCCGGTTTGTGGGTTGGTGATGGTGGTCACTCTCCCCAACATCTGGGGAGGCGACTAGCACACCAGCCGCAAGGAGGGGTGCTACCTCATGTGGCACCCCCACGGAGCCCTTGCGATGGGTTCCAGGCCAGAGGGCTTTTGAGGGTTAGCCTCTTCGACGGATTGATGCCGGAGAATAGAGGTTTCCCTCTGCCCTGGTGGTCCTGCCGTTGAGTGACCTGCAGGTATAAGCTAATTTGACCGGGGCAAGCACAGGAGATCGAGCGGAACAACGATGAAGAAAGCGAGGTCAGAATATGACCATCAATGAACGTGAGTTCAAAATAAACTGACTATTTTGCTAAAACAGAGTACCCTCCCCCCCGGTCGGAAAAGCGACGCCTCCTAAGCGCATGAACGGACTAATGTAGCGAAGGGGGAAGGGGGAAAATAAATAGCGAGTTTTTTCTGAGAGACTTACTTGAGTACCGATAGTGAAACGACGAGTCTTTCGAGCCCTGGCATAGCAGTTCGAAAGTGTAAACAAAGTGGAACATGGCGGCTTCCCGAGGAAAGTTAAAACCGAAACCAGGCAGTCAGAGCCCAAGACCAGAAGAGGGAGCAGACATCATGAAGTTGCTAGCGGATATGCTGAAGCCGGTAATGGAGCAACTCGGTGGTATTAACCAGCAACTGGCCACACTAAACCAAAACTTCGCTCTGCAGCAACGTCAGCTGGCAGAAATGGAAAAGAAAGTGGAGCATGTAACTGTGAAAATTACAGAGATGGATACCGCAAATAAGAAGATGAAGAAAAGAGTGACGGATGTGGAAACAACACAAAAACTTACAGCTTCAAATGGAAAAAGCTAACATGACTCTCAGATTTCAGGGGGTGCCTGGAATTGAAAAAGAAGATTTGAAGAAGACTGTGGGAGAGATCATCGCTCCAGTAACAGGTATATCAGCGGATGAAATAGTAAAAGACATGGAGACTGCCTATCAGGCATTCTCCAATTATATTAAAAAAAAATAACCTGCCTGGAGAGATTGTGGTGAGATTCGCAAGAAGACAGACCAGAGATGCTGTATTAAAGGCAACTTCGGCAAATCCACTGAAAATTGGGAATACATTCATAAATACTTTAAAAGATATTCCATTTGAAATTCGTCAAAAGAGGAAAGGCTACAAGGAACTGATCTCATTTCTTCAAACTAATGGAATTCAGTACAGGTGGGCGATTCCTGAAGGTGTAATTTTTTAAGTCAACGATAAGAGAGAAGATTGACTCCATCTTTAAAGCTAAGGAATTTTTGAGACGTCAGTTTGGGCCGGAGGAAGAACTTAAAGATGAAGAAACCAAGTCAAGTGACTCTGCTACTTTGGGAATGGACAATGACTCTGTGGGAGAAGTGGGTGCGGGAGCGGGAGCAACGAAAACTGTGTATGACTTTAGGGATAGAAAACTGAAATAAGGGCAGAAGGACTCTGTAAATTGCTCTTTGAATTAAAGAAGATGCTCAAGAAGTACTCTCACAAAGATTAACTCACTAATATAGAACCTGTGTTAAACAAGAACTTCACAAGTATATTGTATCACTAACATGGAAGGGATCTCCTACTCTTGGGTTTTTAGTTAGTGTGGGTATCTTTCCTTTATCCTTAGTTGTAGTCCCCCCTCCTATATTTTTCGTTGTAGTTAATAGTCTTATGGGAAAAAAAAATACCCTCTCAGGGGTTTAAAAATAAATAAATAAAAATAAAACTCTAATCACTGTGCCACACTGGCTTTTATAGAGTGACTGTTGTTGAACAGTAGCTAGCAGCCGGACCTGTGCGTATCATGAGGTAGCAAATTGTCTGGTGGTTTCTGCCTGGCCTGGCTCCTATGAGTTTTCCCCTCAAAGGCCAAAACAGCCCTGGAAATGGTCTTTCCCCATCCCCCTGCCTTTTAATGACAGAAACCTAGGCTTGAAGGCTGGCAGTGCTGTTGTGGTTGCCTAGCAATTGACCACTGAGAGCATTCATTTCTTAAAGCTACAGGCACTGCTTCTATTGTTTTGGGTTTTTTTAAAAACTCCCAGTGTATTTTTAGATTTCAGATTTTTCTGGGCCATTTTTCAGGTTTGTAAACTCAATCAGATAATGTTTTTCACTGTACCTTTGTATCTAGACTCCAATTGGCTCTTCTCTTTAACACACCTTCCCACCTTCTGACCTGGATATGACAGATGGATATTCATTCTTATTTGTATCTGATGAAGTGAGCTTTGACACTGGGAAGTTGTGTTGGTCTTTAAGGTGCTGATAAGACTCAAATTGTATTATAAATATTTGTTCTGTTTCTCTTTTGATATTGGTATACGTTGGACTGGACTAAAAGTATTTGTCGCTTTCATCCAGCTTGTAAGTCTTTACTCCTCCTCCCACTTGTTAACATTTTTGTAGTAGGCTTATAACCTTATGCTTATTAAAGGAGGATTTTTAAAAGAGGTTAATGTACAGAATAGAACTTGAGCCTTATTTTTCTCTTTCAGAATTAGCATTACATTTCTTTTATCACTGCATTAAAACATCTCCAGTTTTAAGTGACTGTCTTTTGGATTCTGTACACTGGTAAAGTCTTGTAACATTTAAACTACAAGTGTGAGGTGTGCATACATAAGGCTTGGTTCCAAAGAACACTGTGCACATATCATGGTCTCTCAGATTCCCTGTTCTGGTATCACTTCCTTGTGCTGATAAGAGTCTTTTTTTGAAGGTCAGTTGTTTGGTAGGAGGGACTTATAAGATGCTTTGTAGGTCTCTGGTTAGTATAGAAGCCCCTTGTGCTCATCGAAGTTTCTTATACAGTGTTTTGGGTCTTGTTCTGTTGTTTTCAAAGGCTAGACTTCCTCATAATAAAATCCTTTTATGTAATGAACATTCTGCAGTCATCTTTGGGCAGCCCTGCTGACTCTTAAGGCTTGTTTAATTAGATATAAATAGTTGAACGATAGTTTTTCGAGACTTGACCATGGAGATGAGCTTCAGGTTGCTTTTTTAACATGTGCATTGTTTTTATCTTGTTGATGGACTCTCAGACCATTTTTGTGTCTTTCACAATTCTTATTTCTTTGTTAGCCACCTTGAGTCTGAGCAGATAAAGCAGGATTAAAATAGCTTGGAAATTAGTTTAATAAATTTAATCTTGCTCAGATTTTTATGAGCCTGCTACTTTTTACTTTCGAGTCATCCAGTGGCTTCTATCATATATTTAAAGATTTAGAAATGTGTGTAAAATGTATTTAAACAGTAAAGTTCTTTTGTTTATTGAACAGAGAAAGAACTATTGTGTGACAAATGTTAGAGCTGCTGACAAAAAGTCCTTTTAGCAGTTGTTGAAAATGCTGTTGGTTGACCTCTGATATTTTATGTGTAAGGGAATTGTCTAATTTAGACACATTCAATTATTGAGAGTTCTTTTATAAAAGTACTCAGAAATTTTGGGTGCTATGTATTCTTTAGTTTTTGCAATTGTTAAATATGGGTCTTTGAATGAAGGTTTGAATAACAAATATTTCTCTTTAGGTCTTACGAGAAACGTTTCCTCAGCATACTTTTCTAATGAATGGCCTCATTCAAGGAGTTAAGGTAAGAATCTTTTAAGTAGGCTGGTGAGGGTAATTGCTTTTACTTTTTACTGGTTCAAGAACCATAATAGACAGAGTAGCACAATGCATATGAAATGATAGTGGTGTCTGACATATTTTACATGACATAAACAGCATCAAAGGTGCAAGCTTGGAATATAGCATTATGGTACTAGTATTGACAGATTTTTGTAACAAAGAGAAACTCATGCACTAATGTGACATGTTCCCCCCAAGTGCTGTTCATTCCCTTGTATATGGCCACCTAGAATGCTTGGGGGGCTTCATTAAAACCCTGCACTGAAGAAGCTGTCAATAGATTGGAAAAAAGATTCCATGAAAGTATTCCTAAAATGCTTTGGGAAAGAGATGGTGTAGTAAGATCACATTCATAAGCAAATTGCTACTATGAAGCAGTCAGTTTGTTGGAATAACTTCTGTTTGAGCTGGTAATTAAATGGGTGTAAAGTGGGTACTAGAAATCACCAATGCATCAAATATAACAGTTGAAATAAACTGTATAAATTAAGAACCAGCACTGTTTTTACAAATATGTAAACTAATTTATGGTGATTTGAAGTTGGACAGAACAGTGATCCTTTCCTAAATTTTTTTGTGGGACTGTTAATGATGGCAGAATTTTTATCTTCTCTGTTGGCTGTGTGTATTTTTTATATTACAACCTGTACAAAAGGCTCTTGCTGGTCATCATAAATACTTGAAACATTTAGTATAAAGGAACAAAAAGGAACAGGGTTACTGTTTTCTATTGAGATGTATTCTGTATTTTGTGGAAGGATGAAGTTAAAAAATGGACTGAGGACAAAGCTTTGGTTGAGAATTTAATTTTGCTGGTGTCATACTTTCTATACTTACCTCTCCCACAAAATGAAAGTTATTTCAGGTTTTGAAGTTGCATATTTTTATGATGGGAAATTCATGGAAATCTCAAGTGGCAGAAGGTTTCAGCTGATAGGCAACTTGATCTTCTAGGATTCATATGATTCCAAGCCAAGCAAATAAGTTTGTGCTATATATTATGTCAAAAGTAGGGAAAAGGGTTACAATTGTATGCATGATTTCTCTTCATGCCAGTATAATTGCACTTATTTTGAGTCTAAAGGTCATCTTCTGGTTCCTTGACTGTCAGAATCTCTGCATTGGCAGAGAAAAATCCAGCTCACTTGGGAAGTAGGGCTTTGCAGCAGTTGGTACTGTTTAATTGACATTTCATATCTGATTCCTTGCCTTGATATCTTTAATGATGCCACCATAATTGCTTTCATTTAGGTGCTAAAAACACTGGGGAGCAGTATTGTTGGTACTTTAGACCTAGGTTCAGTGGAAATACTATACTTGTGTGCTTCCCCCCCCTCTTTTGAATCCAACAGAAGATCTCTACCAATGAGAGGAGGGTGACTCCTCCCCAGGTTGTTGTTGGGAGGGGGTCTCTTACCTCTAGGGGCAGCATTTTGGCCTGTGGTGGGAGGTGAGGAAGTCTTGCTCCATGGATGGAAATCCTGTCCATCCTCAGAAATTCGAGCCTGGTTGGAGCTATGGAATTACTGTCTTCAGAGTAATTGATTAGGGATGGGCACGAACTGAATTTGTGACAAACCTTGCTGGTTCGTGCATTTGCGAGCTGCAATGGCTCGTTCGGTTAGTAAGAGGGTTCATGGCAGTGCAACGTGAGTGAGCTCAGAAGGTATTTAAATGCCTTCTGTCAACTCACTTGTGTTATTCCGCTGTGGGGGAATGACTCATGTAAGTAAACTCAGAAGGCATTTAAATGCGATGGGTGGGCTGTCAGAAGGCATTTAAAAGCCTTCTGAGCTCACTTGCGCAAGCTGTTGCAGTTTCTGGGGGGGGGGAGTGAAAGGCATCGCTAAACTGGGGATTTTTATCTTCCCTCAGCAATGCGTTTTGCTCCCCACCATGGAAGCAGGGGAAGGAGTGAATGGAGTGCTTTTTGCTCCCCCTCCCCTCGTGGAAGCTGTACGAACCTCACAATCTGAACTTGTTCATTACATGGAAAAGTGTGTGAGACCCCACGAAACACCACAAACCTCCATTTTCCTGATTCATGCCCATGCCTATAATTTACTGTTAACCAGCAATAAATAATCATTAAGCTTATTTTCATATTATTCTAGTCTAAACGTTCAACTGCCTTCCTGCCAATAGTTCTTTATTTTTTACTAAAGAAAAATGTTTGCAAATGTGAATTTCTTCTGTGTCCTGCAATCCCATTTTGTAGACTTACAAAGACACACCCTTCAGACTCAAGCCATTTTCTTTGTTGAGTGAAATAAAACAATTGGAATTGTCCTTCAAAAGAATTCTAAAATAAAGTTTCTGCTTTGAGCCTTACAAAAGGGAAGCAAGCAGTTGAGCACATTTATAGTTGGAAGTCTTTAAAATGCTCCTAGTAAGTCCTCAGAAACTTTAGAGCTAATCATCAGTGTGATACTGCAAAATTGAAATGAGCTGTGAATGCAGAGGGTGAATGCATTGTGTCTGCTGTAATGTAATTTGCAGTGCGTAGTTATTTGCCTGAAGAATATACTGAGGGCTGAGAACATGTAAATACTATGTTCAGGATAAATTAAAAACAAATTCTGAATTTGATTACTTGATCACCATGAACATTAGGAGGTTTGGCAAAAGTGAGAATATTATGGAAGGTGAGGTATGAGGGATTGTGCAGCTCTATAATGAAATTGGGGTTTGCTTCTGAAGTCTCTCTGTCTCTCTCTCTCTCTCTCTCTCTGTGTGTGTGTGTATGGGACTGTAAAGGGCTTTTTGAAGAAGAGGAGGAGTTATACCCCTCCCTTCACTTGGAGTCTCAGAGCGGCTTACAATCTCCTTTCCTTCCTCTCCCCACAACAGACACCCTGTGAGGTAGGTGGGGCTGAGAGAGCTCTGAGAGAACTACTCTTGAGAGAACAGCTCTAAGAGAACTGTGACTGACCCATGGTCACCCAGCTGGCTTTATATGGAAGAGTGGGGAATCAAACCCGGTTCTCTAGGTTAGAGTCTGCTGCTCTTAACCACTACACTGAACTGGCTCTCAAACTGGGTTTTTGGTACATGTAGCACATGCTGAGCAATTAGAAGTACTGATGGGCTTGAGGCTCTTGTTCCTCTTACATGAATTCATGTAAAAGAAGTGACAAGTAATTATCACTAGCAAAGAAAATGAATATGGAATAATGTATCTTCAGTATCAACTTGTGAATGGTATTAATGATTTGCTGGCCTCTTGCACTAAAGGAATTCCTTTGACCAGTTTAAAGTTATTGTACAGGCACTGTAGGAAGCTTGAGACTGGTATTAGGCTACTTATCTAAGAGTTACATTCGTTTCCTGCTTGACAATAATCTGGTATTGCAGCAATGTGGAACAGATTTGTCATACTTTATGCTTAAGAAGTCTAACAATCTCTCTCATGCCCCCTGTGCTTTAGAGTATAAGCAAGACAAGTGGCTGCTTTGTTTCCAGGGAGCATTTAGGTTGTTATCCTCTACTGCATGTTGACGGTCACCAGTTTCACATTGGAAGGAAATAATACTCTTGATTGTCAAAGAGAATATAAAACAACTGTAGCTGTATTCTCAGTGATGAGGGGTTAAGAAGAAGTTTGGAAAATGTAAAGAATAGATACAGAGTTATTTCATTAAAAGTGGAAAATGACATGCCCTAATCCCTAGTTCTTATGAAAGAACAGAGACTTCAGAAAGTAAAACACTGGTTGCATCTGGTGTGCAAAATTTCAACTCCCTCATACTTTTGAACATGGATCTAGTGAATGGTGCCTGCAGGTATTGGGACTATTCAGGGAAAGAAGGGAAGATCCATTACTCTATGGTTCTTGCTTGTTTTGATGGATTTGTGATACTTGAAGGATTCCGTGGTGTCATGTAGCCTTGCCAAAGCACTGCACTCACCTATCCAGCCCTTCTTCATATTCCCCCATCTTCAGAAGGGAAGCTATCATGAAGCACAGGGCCTCTTCAGTGGAATGCCCTCTCCTTGTCTCAGCACTATAGTTGAATATCTTTCAGCACCAGACCAATGCTTTATTTCAGCTGACTTTTAGTTGGTTGGTAGTTCCACTTTCCATTATAATTATTTCCTTTCTTATGGTTGTAATAGGGCTGTTTGCTTTGATTAATTTACTGTGGGTTACTTTATAGTTGTAATTGTTTTCTTGTATTGTAAACTACCACATGCACTTTCCTGGGAAGAGGTGATACATATGGAAATTTTTATAAAATATACTCAAGGACTCCCATAATGCAGCTGCATCCAAGAAAATGGCATGTGCCCTTCCCCCACCTGTAGGTACTTGGCAGCAGGAAGCAATAATCAGAATTGCTCAACATCTCATTTAATTTTATAAAATAAATTTGAAGCATAGTAGGGATTGTGCAGGGAGTTGAGCATCAGTTTCCTTTTAAAACGATGTGATAGGAAAATGTGAGTAAATAGGATTAACTGGGTAGTGCTAAATAGATTTTCAGTTTTGGCTCTTTTTTTGCCAAAATTTAACCATGGACTATCTTATTGTCTTTACCCAAGACTAGTGAAATGAGGTGACTGAAAAGCTTTGCTTCAGATATTGCAGAACACTGTTTTTCATATTTTGCTCCCTTTTGAACCAGATGTGAAAGTCAAGCTGGGGATTGTAGTTGGAACACTGAGTGGGTATTATGTACATGTACCCCAGCTTTAACAATGTTGATGTCTCTGTTTTCAATAGAGATTATGAATTGTATAGCTTGGTCCCCTAGAAAGTAAGTGTAGTAACTGAGCTTTTCCTCTGAATGCAGAAAGTTCCCCTGAACACTGCCTCGAACTTTCATTGTTATGTTTCAGGGTTTAGGGGAGTAGTTGTATGGTATTGTATTTTGCATTTTTTTTATTGCACTGGGGAAATGGTGTGGAGGATCAAGTTGGTATTTGAGCTTTTGAGACTTAAGGTCCTTTTGCAAATAATGCACTTTTATGTTCCCTTTGCAATTTGATTTTATTGTGTCAAATGGGAAAATCCACTTGCAGACAATTGCTCAAGTGCATTATTCAGTGTGTGTGAAAGCAACCTTAGAATTGTGACTTGACTGTGTAACAAACTTTAATTTCAGCTCCAATATCCCAATGTCCATTAGCATTGTATTACAAATATCAAAACAAATGCTAGATGGGCAAACTAAGATGGAAGCCTCACCGAATCGTTTAAGCAAACAGTTTCATAAGTGGCAACTTCTGGACTTTAGACAGAATTCAGACCAATTACAGTTATTTCCTGTCCCTGGAACAGTGGAGGTTGCCATGTTCTGGCACTGCAAGTGACAGTTACTGCATAACTTTCCAATTGGCCACACACTTTCCAGTTCTACCCAAGTATAGATGGGGTGGTGGTTGAAGGAAGAAGTGAGAGTGTTTGTATAGCTGTTCAGAAACCATACCTGCAACTCCTCTTCTTCAGTTTAATAATTCCTGAGCATGAAGCCATCTGGAAATGTACCTGGGTGCTGGTTCTGCTTATTCTACCTTAATTCTTGGTGGTAGGGTAGGAAATTCTCGTTTCCTACAGAAGCCAGGCAGTTTGATCAGAATGATCCAAATCATTTGCTATTATACTGATTTCTTGAGTATAAATAAATTAGATTAAATGAGTTTAAGAATATTTAGCCATTGTGGTCTTTTCCTGTTTTGATGTTAAAGAATGCTGCTTCTACATGAAATAAATTTGTGCCTCACTTTACTGTGAGACAGATACTCTAATGTGATGAATAATTTACCTACTTCTTCAGTGCATTTTGCTTTTGCCACTGCCATCAGAAAGAGTCTTCCTTTATTGTCCCAGTGTTTAGCAAGATTTCAAAGGAACTGTTCTCGCATTGGGTAAAATATCACTAGCTGGCATACTCTGTTGTGTACACATTGATTAAAAAACAATTTTTCTTTAATCTGTTTCCCCCCCCTGCCTTCAGTAAATGTAATATAGACAATCGTTACTTTGCTGTTTGAATTAAATGATACAATACAGACATGAAATGGAATTAGATGTCCTAAAGTAATTTCTCTTTCTTCCTTAGGGGTTTTTATCTTTCATGAGTGCTCCACTGATAGGTGCTCTCTCTGATGTCTGGGGAAGAAAGTCTTTCCTCCTGGTTACAGTTTTCTTCACATGTGTTCCAATTCCATTAATGAAGATAAGTCCATGGTAAGTGGCACAAATGATGGTTGGGGGAGATGCGTTGAGGGAACTAGAAGACCAGTCTTGTACGGAAAGATAATAGATGAAAAGAAACTGATTTATCTCACAGCAGAATTCAGTTACTGCTCCTTTGAACACGTCTGTTCAGGATTTTTATGTTACTCTTGTTTTTAAATTGTGATTTGTAAGCCACCTTTAGTCATGAGGCAAGGCAAGAAACAAGTCTTCAGAGTAATTTGTTGTTTTAGTTGGAATGTTCAAACTTGAATATTTAATTTCTGGCATTTTCTTACATAGTCTTATAATAAGTTTGTTGCATAGTTGTTTTACATGTTCCAAGATGTCTCTTAATTTTACAGGTGGTATTTCGCTATGATTTCTGTATCTGGGATTTTTTCTGTTACATTCTCTGTGATATTTGCTTATGTAGCTGACATAACACAGGAACATGAGAGAAGCACTGCTTATGGACTGGTAAGACACATTCTTAAAATACTCTTGTTACAGAAACGTAGGTCTATCTTGACTCCTCTGATAACTGTGGTGGTATGCTACAGTGCTCATTGGTAATTCCTGTTTTTATTTTTTATGCATTTCTATGTTGTTTTCCTCCCATAGGACCCAAAACGTCTTAAAGAAACTTCCAACATTAAAGAGCAGTATCTAAATAATCAACACATAACATGAGTCCTGAGCAGTCATGCTTCGCTATGTTGGCTTTGCCGGACCCCAAGCCTACCTGTAGGCAGGCAGCTGAGATGATGCACAGCTTGCAAGATGTTCTCACAGCAATTCCCTTTCCCTGCTCCAAGAGCCTCTGCTTAAAAATTGTAGTTATTAAAAATAAATAAATGCAGCTTTTTCTTGTTTAATTGTAATGAAGCACATATTGTGCTTCAAGGCTGAGCATATTCACCTGTTGCAACTATGGTAACTTCAGGAGCAGCTTATCGGTTTATGCATTAAAGCGGAGGAACTAGGTACCTACTTTGTTCCTAGGCTCACAGCCAAGAAACTGGATCTTGCAAAGGTAGAAGGTTGGGCAGTCATTACAGGGTATCTTCTGTTGAGATGTAGAGCAGAACCAACTGACCTATTGAATACTTTGAAACTCTTATTCCTTAGGTGAGGGGAGGGAGGAATTTAGCTTATAAGCCAAGACATTCTTCTCTTCGAACCTGGCAACTGCATTGCTGGGAGGACTAATAAATAAACTTAGAGAAGATGACAGCTGGCTAACCTGATACGTATACTGTGTGTTTCTTTAGGCTTAGTGTTTTGATTGCTGTACAAAAGGAACTAATCAGATTTATTGTAGTACATATGGTATAATAGGCCACAAATGCAGTCAAAACCCCTGAGATTGTGAGGCGGACTTCATTAGTGAACACTTGGTTCTGAGAAATTATATAAGATGCATTTCAAGGCTTGTAAAATTAAGTTGCACAAGAGAACATCTATAAAGCTGAACTGTAATGGAATTGCCCCACATTGAGCCAATAGCAAGGCATTATGCCAGCTGGCTTAGTCATAATCTTATCTACTTGGATTCCTAGCCTCTGTATGGCTAGTGACCATTTTGTGAGATGCCTTATCCCTCCCCGAGAAGCCAGCCATGCAAGGGTTATGCCTATCATTTAGCATGTAGAATTGATACATAGATTCTACTTAGCATCCAGAGATGATGTTTATGGTTTTAGAATATCCATGCTTCTCTTCCTGAATAGCTGTTGGAATAAGAAGGGTGAGTTTCCATAGGTTGTCCTAGGCAGTGCATGTGATAAGTTGCTTATTATTGGCCAAGCTTCCCTTTCAGAGTGCAGTGACTGATTCAGTAGGAGGGTGATCTGTCAAAATTCCTCTAGGATGGCAAGTTCACAGTGATGGGAGCAACTGATTGTATATGAAAAGTGTGAAAAGGAGTACTGAAGGATGATAGGGAAATGGCTGAGAAGCTAAATGCATTTTTTGCCTCTGTCTTCACTGTGAAAGATGAGAAGTGCTTGCCCACTCCAGAACCACTGATTTCGGGAGCGGTGTTGAAAGACCTGAGTCAGATTGAGGTGACTAGAGAGGAGGTCCTACGACTGATAGACAACTTAAAAACTGATAAATCACCAGGCCCGGATGGCATACACCCGAGAGTTCTGAAAGAACTCAGATGTGAACATGTTGTACATATTAGATTCCATGTCAGAAATGAAGTCAAATGAGGAGGAAGATCTATGTTTTATTTCAATTAATAGAAAAACAATTGGACCAAATAGTCCATCCAAAATTGACTACTTTTTTCTCAGCATATTTATTTTAACTTTATTTAACTTTCGGCCTATATACCACTCAAACCCTTTTTTGCAAGGGTCTCTGAGCGGTTTACATATGATTATATTTCCTGTCTAGGGCCACATTAACAGGGGAGGTGACTACCTACCAGCACCCAAGTAGCAGAGCGGCTCTTTGTTGTTGTTGTATTCCGGCAGGCTTCGGGTATAGATGTTGTTCCGGCGTTCTCTTCTCTGGCGCCTTGGAGCTGGTAGTTCAGCGGCTTCTTTCCGGCGGCTTCCCCCTAGAGCGCAGCCACGCGCTGGCCGCAGCCTTGGCTTTGTCCGAACTGGGTCCGCCACGCTGCGCTGCACGTCACCGCACCTTCGTAGCTCCGCCTCCATCCAGGTTCCGCATGCTCACTGGGTCGCCAGGCTGTCCCGCTGTTGCTGTTTGCCGTTGCCGCCATTACTGCCGTTGCCACCTGCTACATGCCTCCCAACAAGGAGGAGGGTGCCCCCTGCCACCTAGGACAGGTACCCACTTTGTCTACTCGCAAGTATGCTTTAATGTCTGAATTCGCAAGGGTATTTT
>NW_015164667.1:487157-487497 GCF_001447785.1 Gekko japonicus | reverse complement strand
GAAAACAATTAGACCAAATAGCTAAACAAAAATTGACAACTTTCTTCTTCTTCATCATCTTCTTGAACATATTCTGAACATATTCAGGAAATACATGATGTTTTATACATGGACTGACATCATCAAGAAGACAATATTCAAAAAGCATAATTGGTTACAAAAGACAGTGGTAATTTGAGTAATAAGCCTCTAATTTGTCAGATGTAAAGAAACATATATCTACGTCAAATCTAAGTGTTTACTTAACCTAACCTAAATGATAATGGGCAAGGATTCTTCATATCCTAAACAAAAGTATTCATTACTGATACGAGACTAAAATCGTCTCTGACCCAGACAT
>NW_015164667.1:475312-485934 GCF_001447785.1 Gekko japonicus | reverse complement strand
AGTGCGCGGACTCTAATCTGGGAGAACCGGGTTTGATTCCCCACTCCTCCACTCGCACCTGCTGATGTGACCTTGGGTCAGTCACAAGGTCTGGCACAGCTGTCCTTGAAAAAGAGCAGTTTGTGTCAGAGTTCTCTCAGCCCCACCCACCTTACAGGGTGTCTGTTGTGGGGAGGGGAAGGGAAAGGAGTTTGTAAGCCACTCTAAGACTCCAAGTGAAGGGCGGGGTATAAATCCAATCTCTTCTTCTTCTCTTTATCTTGGAGAAACGACGGCTGAGGAGTGAAATGATCAAGGTTTATAAGATTATGCATGGGATAGAGCAGGTCGAGAAAGAAGTACTTTTCTCCCTTTCTTACAATACAAGAACTCATGGGCACTCAATGAAATTGCTAAGCAGTTGGGTTAGAACAGATAAAAGGAAGTACTTTTTCACCCAAAGAGTGATTAACACATGGAATTCACTACCACAGGAGGCAGTGGTAGCTACGAGCATGGACAGCTTCAAGAGGGAACTGGATAAACATATGGAGCAGAGGTCCATCAGTGGCTATTAGCCACAAGGTATAGATAGGAACTCACAGGCTGGGGCAGGTGATGCACTGTATTCTTGGTGCTTGGTGCTTCTAGTGTCCTGGCCCCACTGATGGACCTCCTGATGGCACCTGGTATTTTTGACCACTGTGTGACAGTGTTGGACTAGATGGGCCATTGGCCTGATCCAACATTGGCGTCTCTTATGTTCTCTTATATTCTCATGTTCTGACTTTCTTTTTATGATGAAAAACTTGTAGGGATTGACTTGCAGAAATGAAAACCTAGGTTTGGTTCTCATAGCTTGAGCATTCTGGAGAAGAACAAACAGGTGTTATTTGATACAAACGATGTTCCTGGTAGGCTTACATATCCTATTTACTCAAAAGGTGACAACCCTGAATGTAAGATTTACCCCCCCCCCAAAAAAAATAAATTATACACAAAAATGTAGTATTTGACATAACTGTAGCTTGTATATGAATGTAAGGAAATCCCCCCCCCCTCCTTTAGTGGCATACCTGGAAAAAACGTAGTCTTGCATTTGCCCTGCCCTGGCTCCGTAACCCTTGCAGAGCGTAAATACAGTGTGTTTCCCTGCCCTGGCTCCGTAACCCTTGCAGAAAAGCAGAGAGAAACCTTCCAGCCAGATGCTGCTCCTAGAAGTAGAATGTTGCAATAACTGTCAGAAGTCTGTCCCTCGACAGACAGTGTGGCTCTACCAAACAATGGCTCTTTATGAAACAGATACAGTCACTGAGACACAGTAATGTTCTTTTGATGTGTTGAAGTTCTGTACAGCTGTTTCCCTGGTTTCTTTATTAGTTCGTAAGCACCAGGGTAACTCCTATATAGGACCATTCAGGTGTTTGAAAAACAGCATGCTAAAATGTATCAGTAGAACATAAGGCTTCAGAGGTAGTGGTCTACGAGTAAGACTTATTAGACAATTTCACACTGTAGTTTTTAGCCCTTCTCTGCAGTTAATATACATTTGACCTATGGACTCAGTCAGTTTTTCAACCCTTTTGGAGAATTTTCAGTCTCCCAGTGCCTCTGTTGCACATAACTTCTTCTCCATCCAAGAGATATTTTTCTGCAGTTTTTATTAAAAGATATGTATTGTTAAAGCAGATGTGTAAAAGCCACCCTATGTCTGCTTGCTCAGGCATTGCTGCTATCTCCCTCCCCTTTATTAAATGTCTAAATGTTTTGGCTTGGATCCAGAGAACAGCAAATCTAGGTCTTTACTAATTCTGATTGCACCCCCCTCTCCACTTCAAAAAGCCACTGGGGAGGTCATGGAACCCTAAGGAGTGGCATGAGTTCTAGCTTGTGTGTGCACGTTGCAGTAGAAAAGAAGAATGGGCAGACATATCACATTCTCTTGTCCAGTTTACTCAAGAAACTATGCAAGAAGCACAGTGATTTCCACCAATTCCTCTGCAGTGCCATGTTTTTCCTGTTCTCTGCCTCTCAGAAATGGCTTTGGGGGATCAGGGTAGGCCAGTGCAGAGGACTGCAGTGGGAAAAAGGAGGAGGGGGGGAACTGTTTCCTGAATGAATTCCAGTTTATAGTTCTCAGGATCAAAGCCTCTGGTTTTACCATACAGTTGAGGGCAGAGGTTAAATGCATGCCTCTTCTTTACACCCCTCTCCCCACAAGTAATAGAGGAAGGGGAGAGGGCACAGTAGTATATTTATATTTTCTTCATTTATAGTCTGCCTTTCTCATTAAGACTCTGATGAGCCTCTGCTAGAGATTTGCAAATACACGTTTCTATTGCCATAGTCTGTATAAGCTGTTGTACTCTTTCAGCATGTTTTCTGTTTCTTTCAGGTTTGCCTATTTAGATTTAAACTGTATAACTCATAGATGTTAAACCGTTGTTCCTTTGCATATTCTTTCCTGATCTTAATCAGTCCCTCTGGCAGTTCTGGCTTCTGTGGTAGAGAGAGCACACCGTTTCCTGCATGCTTTCACTTCTAGAGCAAACAGAAACCAGTTTTCATCATTGGGGAAAGGGTTCAAATTTCCCCCTTTCTCCTCAGTACAACTGCCCCGATCCAGTTAGGTCCAAATTAAAAAAATGTGGGACATGCAGTCACATATCTCCAATGTTGATCTAGTTTGGCCCCCTTGGGTATTTATAATATTTGTATCCTCTTTCTTCTGATCAATTTAATTCAAAATAGCTTACTTCAAACCTGAAAACAAATACCAAACTTGCATCAACAGAAATTAAAAATACTAAAACAGTACATAAAAGCAAGAGATGCTGTACTGCAATAATCCAGTCTGGGAATGATGAATCGATGAGAGAACAAATTTTGGGAAATATTAAGCAGTCAGTCAGTTAGCCTTTATTGGCATAAAACAATACCTTAAAAGAGGATTACTATAAAAATATATAAAACCATACATATAAAACCAAGTATTTTGCAAACTACATAATATTGCATAATGTTACATAAAACAATTTGTTACAAACTGTTGCTCATTTTGATAGTTTTTCCTGATGTAGCTTTATAGCTGATTGAAATATTAAGTAATTAATAATGGCAAATCTTCCCAAAGAATTGAAAAGAAAGATCAAATATAAGATCAAATAAATAATTATAAGAGCTTTGAATTCTGCTTAACACTGTTCAAAGAATAAAAGACAACTCTGCAACAGAATGATTTGTCCTTGAGAGAAAGAAATAGTGAAAACCACCAAGCAATAAGTTGAGTTACAGATGGTTAAGGATGATGCAGTGCATTTGTTTTGCTCATAAAGTTTTATGGATAATTCAAAATAAAATGTTAAATTTGAAATGGCAGAATAAATGAGAAAAATGCTTGGATACATCCCAGGTGCTTGTATCCTGCACGCAAGATAATCCACAATAAATTGAAGATCTGGAGCCACAGTATCAATTGCTACTTAAGTTTTCTGAAAGGAAATTCACAAAAAAGCAGGAGCTGGGACGGGAAAAACACAGAAAGCATAGTGGGCTCCTATAGGAGAAAGCATTTCCTAAAGACTGCAGCCCAACCCCTGAGTTTTGGTGCTTCACCGGCTGTAGAACTGCCGTTTTTGATGCTTTTTCAAAGGACCTGTTGAGGCTCATATGCATACAGCAAGGGTGCTGTGTCTGATGCTTATTTTTTGCACCCACTCTGAGTAGCAGGACAGCAAAATAAGGTTACTGAGTGGTGAATAGGATTTAACTGGCAGGTTCAGAGAATGGAATCAGCTGCCTAGGAAGGTGGTGAGCTCCCTCTCACTGACAGTCTTCAAGTAGTAGCTGGACAAACACTTGTCAGGGATGCTCTAGGTTGATCCTGTATTGAGCAGGGGGTTGGACTAGATGGTTTGTTTGGCTCCTTCCAACTCAGTGGTTCTGTGATTCTATGATGTGTTTCTCTTCCTGTCATGTGACCCTGTTACCAATTGTGTGCTTGCATCTCAGTGACTCCCTGCTGCTACTTGGGAGTTAAAGGTGAGTCCTAGGTCTGGAAAGGTTAAAGACGAGTGACCAGGGGTACACTGGGGCCAAATTGTTACATATATTTTAATGTGAGGGATCACAGCTCAGTATGAGAATGCCTAGGTTGCATAGATAAGACTTCAGTATGAGAATGCCTAGTTTGCGCAGATAAGGCTCCAGGTTCATTCCTAGCATTTGCATTTACAAACGTCTTTTCACAAGGCTTTCGAGTGCTGCTGCCAGCCATTGTAATTGACTAATGGTGTAATTTGAGTCTTCTCTCTAAACAAGATACTGGAGTTCATTTTAAACTTTCTGCAATATTATGTAACAAACTTTCAGCCCATGTGTACATGATATTCCCGTGGCTGCTAAATATATTCTTCAGTGAACAAATTCACTTTTTGCATTTAGTGAACAAGGCTTCTTTTGCCATTGATTAATTCCAGTTCTTTTTCCTATCATTGATTCCCAAAACACACATGAAGCGGAGTTGTTTGTTACTGAGGCTTTCTGTTTTCAAAATGCAGCTACAGGGAAGTGGTATGTGTGTGTGTATTGGGGTTTTAAGGCTTTTGTTCCATTTGCTATGTAAAAGACAACTGGACTCTGGCGTGTGACTTCTGGTCTTCCTTTTGTGTTAAAGGGCTAGCAAAGCATTAATATTTCGAGTTGCCCTTATGGCAGCAGTGTAGGAGAGAAAGAAGCACATGCAGTATAAAATGGTGAAGCCCATCTCCATCAAACAGTGCACAGGTCAGTGGCAGGAATAACCCAGCTGCTTCTACAGGTCATGGTGTTGTCCATTGAGCTGCTGAGCAACTGCTGTTTGTATTAGATAAGCAGGAGAATAGCGGTTTCCAAGTTTGGGTTAAAACACAAGATCCTGTACAACCTACTGGCTTGTGCAAAACCCACAAGAAAGTTTGTGGCACATAGAAAAGAGGGAAAAAATAAGCTCTAAGCAAAAAGCACAAAGTTTGAACCTTTACTGTTTGAACCTTCACTGCTGCAGTATATGTTTATGGTGCTCTTGCACATAGAATTGTAAGAGGTCTTATTTTTTTTCTGGTATCAGAAGGTACTTGTGATACCCTTCATGAAGAGGCCAAAGAAGGAGCTCATGAGTGTATATGACAGCATCTTAAGCTGAACATTTTGAAAAATCTGAATAATTTTTAATTTTCCTTTCTGTTCTGCTTTGAAAGGTTAATGAAAGGTTAACATACTTTTAAAAATTGTTAAATACTATACAAATATGGTATTTAAATCTAAGAAATTAAATTAGCTGACTTGGGAAGGGCTTTTCTGTATAATTCCCAAGATTTAGACAGTAATACATGGCTTCACTATTACTTTTCTCTTGTTCTAAATTCTCTGGCAGATTAACAGGGTAGAGGTTTCCTCTCTGAGACCAATCTTTTCTTTGTTCTACTGATAAATTGTTTATATACTAGTTTGGCCATTCCTGCGTATTTAGCTGGTCTTATATAGTGTCATAAATGCATGTGTAGGTCATAAAATTGATAAATCATTGACATTGTTTATTTAATGTTTAAAGTGCATTTTTCAATTCTTTTTCCTTGCAGTGCCACATGATTCAAATGCTTTTGATTTTATGTTTAGGTTTCTGCCACATTTGCAGCAAGTTTGGTCACAAGTCCTGCCATAGGAGCACACCTGTCTGCTATATATGGAGATAGTCTGGTTGTGCTAGTGGCTACAATAGTGGCTATTATAGATATCTGCTTCATCCTGCTGGCTGTACCAGAATCCCTGCCTGAAAAAATGAGACCACTTTCATGGGGAGCACTTATATCATGGGAACAAGCAGACCCTTTTGCAGTAAGTTACTGTTTATGTTTATTATCATTAAAGAAAATACTTTTTGTTCTTCATAGGCTATGCATATGTATTTATCGATCCAAGGAACTCAGAACAGCATACATTGTTCTCCCTTTCTGTTTTTTTCCCTTGTAGCAACCCTGTGGTATAGGTTAGGCTGAGAGGTGAATGAGGTTCAAGCTGAGTTGCAGTTAGAACTTTGGTCTTCTAGGTCTTAGTCTAGCACTTTTAAAAAAAGAGTTTTATTAATTTTCCAAAAAGACAAAAAGAAAAGAAAAACAAAACAAAAACTACACAGAGGAAAGACTAGCATATAACAAACATGGAGCATATACTCATTATATCAGTTTACATTTTACATATAGGAATCATACCTTTCTGCACCTGTACCAGTTTTCTGAAAAGGGTAAATTAGCAGTTGTTGTAGTTCTTTGCAGATACTTCTCGACCCATTTACATAGTCTTAACCAGTTTTTCTCAAAAAAAAATTAATCCTCTTTCTTGTCCTGAAGTTGTAAAGTTAATTTGTCCATTTCCACCACTTCAAATAATTTGTAAATAATTTCTTCTTTTGATGGGACTTCTTCTTTCTTCCAATACTTTGCATATAAAATCCTAGCCGTGGTTATAACATGTATATTCATATAAACATCTGGTTTTTTAAAGCATTCTGGAATGATATTCAATAAAAACAATTCTGGTACAAATGATATAGTTTGTTTCTAACATTTTTTGTAATAACTCATGTATCCAAATCCAGTATTTTTTGTTATCTTACAAGACCACCACATATTATAAAAAGAACCAACATTTTGCTTACATTTCCAACATATATTTGACATGTTAGGATACATTTTTGCTAGATTTTCTGGTGTTATGTGCCATTTATAAAACATATTATATAATTTCTTTATAGGAAATAGCTTTTGTATATTTAATATTAGTTTTCCACACCTTAGCCCATTGATCTAGTTCTATGTTATGTCCCAAGTTTTGTGCCCAGTTGCACCCTTACCCACCAATTCAGGCAGATACCCTATCTTTGGAGAGTGTCTTGCGAGTTTACGTTATTTTTCTTATCCAGGAGATCTTCATATCTCCATAGTTGGTCTTTGGTAAATAAAATGGGATTAATAAAAGCTTCTAATGGAAAGACCCATTTTGGTATTTTTGTATAAAACAGTTTCTTGGCCTCTTCCCAAGTCTACAGTAATGCTGCTCTTATCATATGCTGTTTGAAGTATTTATGAATATTACTTTTCTCATACCATACAAAAGCGTGCCAACCTAGTTTCAAATCATAACCTTCTAGTTTTAAAAGTCTCGAATTTTCCAGCGTAATCCATTCTTTCATCCACGTCATGCCGGCTGCTTTATAATAAAGATGCCAATCAGGTACTGTAAATCCTCCTCTTTTCTGTCCTGTAATACTTTCATTTATATTCTGGGTCTTTAGTCTTGCCAAATAAATTGTTGTATCAGTTTTTCCACTTGTTTGAAATATTGTTTGAAATAAAGTCTAAATAAAACGTTCACCTTAACAGTAGCTATTCTTCCCATAAAGGATAGCTGTATATGTTTCCACTTTTCCAAATCTTTTTTAATTGTGTCCAAGAGCTTCATGTAATTATTTTTAACAATGAACTGCACCTGTTAGTAAGTGTTATTCCCAGATATTTTACTTTCTTTTGGACTTCAATACCAGATCTTTCTAGTAATTGTTGTATCTGTTCTTTAGTACAGTTTTTTGTTATTTTTGTTTTCTTCAAATTTTTATTATTTTAAACAAATAAACAAACAAACACATGAGAGTAATAATAACATCATTATATCTCTTAAACTACCTCATACATATATATCTAAATACCAGTCTTTCAACCTTATAGCCAACTAATAACTTTACAAGCCAATATTAAACACTACCTATTTTTTATGTTTAAGCGCTGTCAAAACATTTTATTACCATTTTCTATAAATCAAGATTTAAGTATATCTTAAATTTTCATAAATACATAGAACTATAATTTTTGCAACCCTATAGATTCACATACCATGTTTCTTCTATTTAAACATTGTCTAAGTATTCTACCATTATCTTCTATAAATAAATCTAAATATTAATTAAATTTATACAGTTCCCCAGATACATAGTCAAATTCTTTTCTTATTCTGTTTATTCTGATTGTTTTGATGTCTCCAAATAAATTCTCTAGTTTACCTCATGTTTCAATCTAAATTCTCTATATCAACCTTTTTTACACTTTTTAGAATAATCTTCCCTTTAATACAATTTTTTTAAACATACATGTATTTCCTAAACAATCTTCCCCCTTTACATATGCTCAAGTGATCCTTAAACCAATCCTTAATATCTTTTTAAATTTACAATTTATGCAATCCTCTGTAATAGGCCTTAGCTATTAGTTACAATTTTTAAATATACTTCTCTAGCCAATCTTATTCAAATAAACGTTCATAAGTGTTCTCTAAACCAATATTTTTATACAATTTGTTTTCTTACAATTTATAATATCACCTATTATAAGACTTTCTAAGCGATTCAAAATTAATCTTCCCTTAAACATTTTAATATGGGCTGTATTTTTGTAAATGTATAAAGAAAAGAAACTCAATTATAACCAGTGTTAATCAGTTACACATGTATAAGAATTTCCTAAACTGATTTTATCATTTGCAATTCTATGAACACATGTATGAAAAAAGGAGTTAGATATTCCCCAGCCCAACTTAGTCAGTTACACATAAACAAAGGTTCCCTAGACCAGTTTTATTTATAAAGCTTAATTATTTTCTTCTTTTTGTGGTTCCTTCTTTTCAATAGAGTCTTGGTTCTATGTCTCTTTCTCTTGTAGGTAGACTTCTTTTAAGACTCACCATCTGTATTCAATTTTTAATGTAGTAAAGGGCTCCATAAATTCTGTTTTATCTTCTCTCTGGAATATTTTTCACTTTATAGCTTTGAACATTTCAGAGTTTGACAGTCTTTTAATAGATCTGTTATTCTCACTGTAGATTAGGTCAGCTTGATTGTTGTTTTACATCTTGCACAGTTTGGTGCTGAGATTCCTTTTCTCTATAGTTTAGATCAAGTTGATTGTAGTGCTGTTCTGCATCTTGTACAATTTGGTGCTCAAATTCCTTTTCTCTATATGCTGGGACAGCTTGATTGTAGTGTTCTGTATATTGCACAGTTTGGTGCTGGGTGTCTAATATTGGTTCCAAAGCCTTTTTAACTGCCAGATTGACTGTATCAGCAATTATAAACTGAAGCTCCTCCCAGGACAACTGCAACAGGTTAGTCTCTGCAAGGCTATCTAAACATCCATCACCTGGCATTTTTTCTGTGTAACCTGATCACCCATTTTAATGGAATAGCAGAAGACCCAGATCAGCCCACCCAAACCCCAAGTTTCTGCAATTTTTTTGTCAATAGTCTCTTCAGAGCTGACCGCATTTACCAGCTAGTTGCTCTCATGGAGATATTAGCAATCAAGAATCCTTCAACATGAGTCAAGGGCTTTGCAGCTCATCAGCAGACTCTAGACATAACAGGCTCTTCCGTTCTCAGCAGTGAAGCATGACGTTATAAAAAGTCACCACAAAGTAACTAATTCCACTCTAAATATCTCTCTTTGTTTCTTTCTTTTTTCAAAGAAAGCTTTGTAATCCTTTTTATAGAAGCTCAAACAACTGTCCCTCTTTGCCCCAGGACGTGTTAGCTTAGCTTTCTTTTTGTAATTGTCTCAGCCGCTCCGTGGAGGAAGGAAGGAGGATTCCACCCCTCTTTCCTTGTCTTTTTTCCACTTTAAAGGGGCTTAACCAAAAAATTGTCAGTTTCTTCAGTGTTGCTCTTACAGGTACTTATGGTGCATATCTTCATCTGTGTTATGGATGAGGCTCAAAATAACTCTCTTAATTTGGGGCGTTCACAGCTGGTGCAGTTATGGCTGCCATAACTGCTCTGCTTCATTCCTTGTTTCTGGGACGATCCAGCGCTTTCACCTGCTTGCTGCCACAAGCGGGGGCCCTGAATCAAGTCCCCTGCACCAGACCTCCCTCCAGGAGGTCCAATGGAGTTTGGGATCCCCTGAATACTCCCCTAAAAAGAACGAAGAGGTGGCTGTAGCCAGGAGTGATTCCCGGTGCCAAGCGTGTCACTGTGCCACAGGCCCGGCCTCTGAGTGTGTTTGGAATTTTTAAAGTGGTTTCATCTTGGTGAAGGTGTTTAACAAATGTAACATGTACTTGCTTTGAACCTTTTAATTTATGTCAAGGAAGATCTAATAGTTAAATATATTAATGGGTTAGAAGACTTTTTAGTTTTGCTTATTTTTCATATCTCCCTTATAAATAAAAGCCGAATGGTAGTGGCACTTCTCTAGAACATTCCACACGCTCCAAAATCAGTTCGCTTTCTGATCTGTCTATCAGAGGGTCTCCCTATTCAGTGGCTGCTTTGCCTTAGTCCTGCCTCCAACATTCTAAACATTTTGATGTTCCTCTTCCCCCCCCCCCGATCAGAACACAGAGGCCGTTTGCATATACAACTTGATTGGCTTTTGCCTCTAACATTCTAAACACTTTGCTGTTCTGAGGTAAAATCGGTCCAATCTCCAGGTGAGGGCTGGAGATCACTCAGAATTACAACTGCTTTCCAGATGGCAGAGATCAGTTCCCCTGGAGAAAATGGTGGGCTCTGTATGACAGCCAATGTGACGTAGCAGTCAGGGCTTCAGAGCACGGGAGAG
>NW_015164667.1:452599-475241 GCF_001447785.1 Gekko japonicus | reverse complement strand
TTGCCAATCTCCAGGTGAGGGCTGGAGATCACTCAAAATTACAACTGTTCTTTAAGTAGCAGAGATCAGTTCCTCTGCAGAAAATGGTGGACTCAGTGTCATCATACCCTGTTGAGGTCGCCACAGCAAATTGACACTGAATGTCCAAGGCCGGGGCACCCGCCCAGAGTCTCTTTCTAGAGGCCGTTGTATTTATTTCCACAACAGGCCTTTTTCTTTGTGTGTGTGTGTGTGTGTGTGTGTGTGTGTGTATATATATATATATATATTTGAAAATCATATATTATCAATTGAAATGGCATTACATAAATTATTATTGTGGAAAACAATAGTTTGAAAATCTATTATCCACTTAAAATGGTACTGGCTTGGTGGCTCACATGGACTTATGTTTACTTTTCCTGATTTTTTTGGCAGTCTTTGAGAAAAGTTGGAAAAGATTCTACAATCTTGCTGACTTGCATCACTGTGTTTCTTTCGTATCTGCCTGAGGCTGGCCAGTATTCTAGCTTTTTCCTGTATTTGAGACAAGTAAGTAACAATCTCTTCAGAATATTTTACTATTTCTGCAAAGCTGTGCCTGATTTTTTAAAAATTAAGAATATCATTAAGCAACATGTGAAATTGTAAATTATCAAATCATCTATATAATGTAACCCTATATCAGATGGAGCATCTTAAAGAATTAAATGATACTCTCTGGAATTCACTCAAATTATCAGTTATTGGTACAAATACTAAAACCTCAGATGTCACAAGAGCCAGAATGTTCAGCAAGCTTTTCTACTTTAAAACCAGCCCCCCCCTTACTGCTCCAAGCTGCTTTTGAGAATCAGACGTTCTGTATGGGGAGCTGTTGTTTATGGAGGAAAATCTATTCTTGCTGGACTTCTGTAATGTGTAAGTGCCTGCAAAAGTTCTCCAGGGTGTGATCAGAGGCATGGCTGATGCATGGCATACTATAAATTTTACATTAAAGGAGTATCAGTTTTAAACTCTTTACTCAGTTTTAAAGCTCTTTACTTTTTGGGAGCAGTGGCTTAGACGAGAGTTCTTCAGAATGACCTGAAGCCTATTTAAAGGCTGGGGTGACTATCCCTTCTCTCAGATCTAGCAGCAGAATTTCATCACCTGGCAGGTTGTTTATATGGTTATGAACATCACTTCAGCTGGAAGAAGATCAGAAAGGGGAACAGCATGCAGATGTCTGTCCCTTTCCCTTACCTGACCTGCTCTTCTCCCGTCACTATATCTCCCCCTAGCTCACATACTAAGAATTATACCATGCTGGGGACATTTCCTGTTTCTGAACTGACAATTTCTGATAGACGAAGTAAATCAGTAGAATCCTATTGAAATTCTCCTTACTCATATTTTTACATAAAGGAAGACAGTACACATAATGTTCATCCAAACACAAGAATAAGCTTGAGTGCAGCATAAATGTGATAATGTGACAAAGTATGTGGAAAGGATTATTTGATCACACCTATGGAGTCTGCTTTATTGCTGTACTATAAATCATTTTAAAACATGTTGTGAAGGTCATAGGATGAAGTCTGTACTGTAGATAATTGGGTTGAAGTAAAAGCAGAATAAAGACCAGTAAGTAATAAAGGGAAAGTAATACAGTGAGATGTAGTTCGGAGGCAGGGAAGGTACAAATCATTTCAAAGTGGTTATGTAGAAAAGCTTGTAGAAAGAAAGAAAGAAAGAAAGAAAGAAAGAAAGAAAGAAAGAAAGGTCTAAACCGCTCTCATTGGTATTTATTCACTTCCATAGTGTATATGCAGGGTTACACAGAGGAGGGCTAGCTAAGGCAATGTGTGGGGAAAATAGTACAGTAATGAAAGAATTTGGCACTATCAAATTAGAAGTAGCCTGAAGCAGTACTTTGTCCATGTAGACGTTTACTTTAATGGTGCAATGCTATGCACACTTAAAGTATGCATAGGATCTGGCTGCACAAAAAAGTATGGAAGTTACCTTTCGTTTAGGGGGAAGCTGTTACCACACCCCCACAAACACATGAACATGTGTTCAGAATGACATGGGGAATTAGCTTGCATGTTTGTGCAGGAAGTGGGAAACCGTGATCCTTTACCTGAAGAGGTGACTCTGAGTAGCAAGTTTCAGCAGAAAAAGGATACCAGAAACCTGATTTAAAGGCTTAAAAAAGGAACATGGAGTTTATTGAGGGATTTGGTACAATAGTGGTGGTGGTGAGGAACTTATCTTAAACAAATACTAGGAGATACTAAATCAAAGCACAGATAAATAGTACATTCCTTATCCAAACTGACATTATTAATAACCATTAAACAACCAGAACTGTTCCCAGTTAGGAGTGGAAACTACTATTAAGCTAAAGGTGTAGATGTGGGGAAAATGGGCAACAGGATAGAGCAGAAGTGGAATCAGTTGGAACAGAGATCCAGTATTCCAGATGTGAGGCCTAAATAGCTGAGAGGAGCAAAGTGTCAGCTCTCTGTGTGGTGCACGATGGTTTGGAAAATAAAGGGAGATAGATCAAGATGGGGAGCAATGATATACCTGTTCTAGTCTGTGTAGAAATCAGGATAGAAGGAAGGATCCAGTGTATTGGGACCCTGAGTTGCAGTCCAGTTTGTAACCAGGATCAGACTGATTTCTGGCTTTGAAGCTAGGTTGGTTATACTGTTTTGGGCCCATAGGGTAATATAGGATCTTTTCAGAACACAAAGGATTGCAACAGAGAATAAAGGAATAACTTGGGTGCTGGGCAAATTATCAGGAGAAAACTGTAGAACTGATTAAATAACTGGGGAAGGGCAGCAGGAAAGGAAGTTTTTGATTGAATTATCATTCAGAATTATTAAAATTGGAGACATGATAATAAGTTGTATATTAGCAGGAACTCTGGAATTGTGAAAAGGTTTGAACCAGAGTTTCTGGTCTATCACAGGGCACTTGAGGTCTGAATTGCGTTGATGGTCAGTGGTCACATACTGTGTAAAAGACAATACAGGGAGTGGCATCTTTGTCTTTGGATAGTTTTGGGACACTACATAATTTCCTTCTTGCAACTTCTGTTGACAGATTTACTGTGTTGCCCTTTGCATGTGACCACAACCACTGTCTTTTCTTTTGCAACTCTAAATTTTGTGGTGTTAGCCACCTGCATTTGAATTCCCACTCTTCCAAATTTGATTTTATGAAAAGTTATAAAAATTGAGCAGATCAGAAGTAGACTAACAAAATCACATTCTTACTGTAAATCAGCCAACAGCTATCTTTTTGTTTTGTCTACAGGTCATAAGATTTGAAGATGCTAGCATTGCGGCATTCATAGCAGTGGTAGGAATTCTATCTATAGTTGCTCAGGTAAGCATTTTTTTGGTATGATTTTAGAAACTGACACATTTTGGAGAGTACTTCTGATAGAAGAGAAATATTGCTAATCAGGTGGTCATAATTTGAGTATACAGAAAACAAATATTCGGGTGCTGTTTTTAATTCATCTTTTGGGATTAAGGGATCTGCAAATTCATTCCTGTGATTCTTGTAGACCTGTTCCCGAAGAACAGTCCACTTTTATTATGGCTGTTAAGAACTGCCAAATGTTGGCTAACAGTGAGACATTTCAGCATTTTTGTTGATTAATTTGAGAATGTGTCTGCAATAACACTGAACTTGCGCTCTGTTTATGCATTGCTGCAAACATAGAATGCCTGCTTTCTGGCCTGTGGGGAAATGTAAGAACACTGTTGAATAATCTTGTTAAGCATTCAGGCAAGGTAAAGAACCTGATATTTAACTTCTTAGTTCATAATATACAGTGACTCGTGACATGATGTATATGATTTGTTGCCTGTGTTTAATTCTACTTTCCTTAAAGTTAAGACATTTTTGTTTATATGGTTTTTTTCTGCCTAATTTACAATGTTAGAATTGTTTTTAGTTTCTATCCCAGTTTAAAATTTAGAAGAAGTTAATTATAGTCTGTGGTTAGAATGGTGTGCTTTGTATCCTGTAAAAGTCTGGATTAGCAGAAATATAAAAAGTGGTTGGGGGAGGTGCTTTCAAGTCTGAGACCTTATTTAATCCATGCAAGTACAATATAAGCACAGCCTTTCTTGTGAGAGTCTGACTAGACTTTGCTTGATATAGAATGTGGGCTTTGTTTTTTTGCCAAATGTCTGTCTGGGGTAACAGAGTTCTTTTCCGTCTGACTGAGAGCTGCCCACAAGAATTGGTGTCTGCTATCTTGAGAGGAACCTGAAGAATTTGTTTCTCAGTGTACTGCAAAGTTAACATGAGGGATTTGTAATTTGGAGCTGCAGGGAATGAGAGGAAGTAGGCAGTCATAAAAATAGGCTGTTAAATGAGACCAGGGACATGGGGAGTGCTGGAGGTGAAGGATTTGTATGAAGTATTGTTAATCGCTTCTCTAATTAAATGTTGGGGGACCTAGTTCAATGATTGAGGACTCAAATATTTTGAGTGGAAAGTCCCCAATTAAAGTTGTACCTCAACCATCGAATCATTGGGTGTAGTTAGCAAGGCTACTATTTCTCCCTCTTGATAAAACTCGTCAACCTGTGGGGCAGTTGTACAAGGTTTACTGAGGTGTAAAACATATGAAGCATGTAAGAAAAAGTGCTTTACAAATGCTAAGTGATTAAAATTGAAAAAAGTCTGACCTATATATACTGCTAAAAAGTACTTCAATTTTTGTTCTTTTAGCAGTATATATAGGTCAGACTTTTTTCATCATTAAACACGTCTGCATGAATTTTGACATTACACTGGTACCCTTTTTAGCATTATATAGCCGTAGTTACTAAAACTTTAAAGATTAATATTTTTCAACAGAATGTTATTTCTTGTTTTTGTAGACTGTCTTTCTTAGTATCCTAATGAGGTCCATAGGGAATAAAAACACAGTACTACTTGGCCTTGGTTTCCAGATGTTCCAGCTGGCCTGGTATGGTTTTGGTTCTCAGCCTTGGTAAGTGCTGCTTTTAGAACAGGCATACCCTGGGTACCTTTAAAATACTCCTGTAAACCTATTAGGTTGACTAATAGATGTGGAATGGAAAATATTCCAGTAGCTTTATTTTTCTATTGAAATTGTTCCATTTCTAAAGATTCATTGTTTCATAAAATTAATAACAGTGAATAGAAGCCACTGCTAATGCAATATTAGGCAAGCATGGTAATTTCAAGATTTTAATGAATGTTTTTCAGGTGATTAGACCTAGGAATTGACAGGACAAGTATGTTTTGCTGATTTACAAGCATGGGGAGGAAGACAACACCATAAGTGCATACAACAATACCAATAAAAATCAGTTTAAGAGTTCACCTGGTGGTGCTGCGGGTCAAATAAAAAAGAAAGCTAAAATTCCTATATTTTTATCTTATATTTTTATTTTGTAATCACTGATCTGATAAGTGACACCACAAAGAGTGACAGTGAATTTGAGGCACCGTAGTATCCTCCATGGAAGCAAGTGGCATTTTGCTGAAATAATTAAGTGGACAACTTTGTCCGTGGTGTAACATGCCCAGGTCTTCGAGGTGCTAAAATTAGTGTGACAGCACTTTTCAGTAAGGGAAGTATTTGCTGTATTGTCTTTATTCTTACATGTAATATTACAGTAAGAATAATTCCCACATATGAAGTACTTGATATATTGTCTTTAAATTTTTATGGGTAGTTTTCCAGTAAAATAATTTCCACAAAGCTTTTAAATTCATTTGTGGCTAACATTTAAACGACAATTTATGTTTTTCCTAACCAGATATTTCAGTTCAATTATTTATTGCTATTGGGACATAAAATTAACATGAGGTACTTTGGAAATTAAATCAGTAAAACAAAATTTCAACATCAAGATGAACATGCTTAATCAGCTTGTAGTCTGTGAAGAGCACTGGTTAATTTTCCATTCTAATTTTTACAAAAAAACCTGTCTCTGTTTTATAAACAAATTGGGATTTGTTCCTCTATCTGATAGACTAACTAGGGTTTGTAACATGAACCACTGTTTAAACAAGCTAGTTTATTGTAATGATGGAACCCAGCCACAGGTTTATTTCTAACTCTCTGCTGTAAACTGTAAAATGGTCTTAAGTCAGAATTGCCATGGCATTTAAAAGTTTCTTTAAAAACCCTCTAGAGATGGCAGAAAGCACAAAATTAGCAAAACTCGAAGGTGGTTTTTTAAAGGGGAAAAGATGTTTTACTGCATACCTTTGGATGATGTGGATAGCAGTGTTCCTCAAAAACTAAAATGGTTGCAAAAGAGCAAGGTGCCCCCCCCCCAATACATTTTCCAGTCAAGGAAGCAAGGAGAAGTAGTGAGTCCTAAATGCCAAAGAAAATTTTATTTTCAGTCCTCTGTATTCTCTGGCATGTATACTGTACCCAATCATAAATGGCAGAAAGTGCTTTTGAGCAGATAAGATGAAATGAGAGCTGGAGGATCTGGCTTGTGCTATTGAGATGTACCTTCTCCACCCTATTTTGTAGTGGCATTACATTGTGCGTTGTTTTCAGGATGATGTGGGCAGCAGGAGCTGTAGCTGCTATGTCAAGTATTACATTCCCAGCAGTCAGTGCTTTGGTGTCTCGAAATGCAGACTCAGATCAACAAGGTGAATACAATAACATGTCGATTTTCCTCAGGATACTTCTTGTATAGAGCTATATTTTTTCCAAATCAAGTTCCCTGTGTGTTAGAGAATACATCTGAGGTATTGGAAGAAACCCTTGAAACATTTATGTAGTCCCATGTGAACATAAAGGAAGTCAGTTATGCATATAGCAGTTCTTTAGTCATACCCTCAGAACAGTGTGGAGTGAATAATCAGTAAAATTGATCATTATGAAACAGATGGCTATAGGAGGGCTATGAGAGTAATTAACTTTTGAAAACAAATAGGTGAAATCTTGTCAGGCTTAATATTTATAGTCAGATTTTTGACAAAAGATTTCCTGGGTTGGGACTGGGTTGATCTCCAGGTACAGTTGCAAGCAGTAAATGAGCATGTAAGAGGAAGGTACACTAGGGGTCATGGAGAGCCACATTCACAATTACCATCAACCAGAAGAGCCATGTGACTCCTGTATGCCCTGTTGGCCACTCCACCAAATACACACATACAATAATATTGTATTTATTAGTATTAGTATTAAATATACCTCTGTTTGTAAAATTGTCTCTCCCCTCTACTGTGGTGCCTCGGATATCTGGAGGGGGAGGTCTTCTGTCTCCACCTTCCTCTCCTCAGCAAGAGACACAGTGGTTCAGGCCAGAGAGGGCCTGCAGGAGAAAGTGGCTGTGGAGAATGGGGAATTAAAACACTATCACCCCACTGTGGCCAGCTTGCTGTTTTCCCGGTTGGTTGTCGTGGTGGTGGTGGTGGTTTTGCTCTCTTCTTTGCTGCCAGTTTGCTTTCCTCCTGGCAGTTGCCTGAGCTCTGGGATTAGAGTGCAGATGCTGGGGGGGGCGGGTCACTGAAGACAGTTGCCCTTTACATTCAACCATGTCACAAGGCAGGGAGCTTAGGGATCTTTATGGCTTATTCTCCAGTCCTTCCAGTGATGGCTGTTTCAAGGTATGAACCACCTGATAATCGCAAGCCCTAACAGGCAGTGTTGTTAACCCACTTGGAACATGGGACAGCTGTCATATTGGGGAATGGTACTCAGAAGAGCCACAGATGGCATGTCAAAGAGCCAACCCTGGCCTTTCTTGTATCACTAGCATGTAGAGTTTAATAAGTATCCTCCTGTAAGGTAAGTATAGTTTTTATAGAATCACTTAGGATGAGAGTGTTGTTTTTGACAGAAAGTTATTCCGTTTTTTTGTGTAGTGGTTAAGTGCACAGACTCTAATCTGGGAGAACCGGGTTTGATTCCCCACGCCTCCACTTGCAGCTGCTGGATGACCTTGGGCAAGCTATAGTTCTGTCAGAGGTGTTCTTGAAAAAGAGCAGTTCTTGAAAGAGCTCTCTCAGCCCCACCTACCTCACAGGGTGTCTGTTGTGGGGAGGGAAAGGGAAAGGAGTTTGTAAGCCGCCCTGAGACTCCGAGTGAAGGGCAGGGTATAAATCCAATCTGTTCTTCTTCTTCTTAAAAGTTGAGTGTAAAAGTGTGCAAGTTTAAAATAGGAACCCTTCCCCCAGTTTTTCTTTTGTAATTCTTAAGCAGCCTTGGAAGGCACTTTGGGTAGATAAAAAATGAAAGTTACACCACCTAGTGGTGAAGTAATGTCTGGTAGAATATTGCACTATTCTGTGGATTGGAACTGACTATCCTGTTCTTGCACTGACTCAATTTTTTAGGAGTTGAGGCTGTATTTAAATGAGATGAAACAATTAGAGTAGGCAGAGTGTGGCATTAGTCCATAATATCCATTTGCTACTTCACAGGTAAAAATTCTACAAAGTTTTCTTTAGTTTAGCAAGTAGTAGTGAAACAGGAGTGAGATTTGCCATCATTTAAGCTCCATGTTGGTGATTTGATTGAATCAGTTCTGATATCCCATGCATCTGGTTTAGAAAGTATGCTATTCTATCAGTTATGATTTTGCAGTCCTGCTATCATTTAAAAGTCATTTGTGTTTGTAGTAAGGTCAACATGACAATTGTCTGATAGCCCAAAAGTCATTAAATTGCAGGTCTTAAGTTGTCATGAATCAAGTTAGTAGCAAGTATTTCTTTCCCTTCACAGTTAACTTATTGTTTGTGCAGGTGTTGTCCAGGGGATAATAACAGGAATCAGAGGCCTGTGTAACGGTCTTGGTCCGGCTCTCTATGGCTTTATATTTTACTTGTTCCATGTGGAACTTAATGACTTGGCACCTGTCCCGAATTCTGATAAAATAGCATTGCAAGATCCAAGTGATGAGGTAAAGCATTGATCTTTTTTTACTGGCATGTTGCGTTTTGGTAATTTACCTTGCTCTGTTCCTTGCTCTATGATCATTTTTGCCTGTTCTCCCCCCGCCCCTTCCCCAGCAAACATCTGACCCACCTTCATGTTGTTTTTGGGATCCGCAAAAGCAATGTTTGAAAGGAGGAAGCAGAGTATAAAGGACTGTCAGTCTCCATACTCCTAAGGGTTGAGGCAGCATCTCTGTTACAGTCTTGTGCTGCAAGACTTCTTTGCAGGATTTAGGACATCTGTTATATAAGATGTTTTGAAAACTGGATGTTAAAATCGAGCAACGTTGCCAGTCTTGCACACTTAAATTCTGGTTATAAGTGCTGGGTTTCTATATCTGTATTTGAGAACCCTTTTCTAAAGTTTGAGGAATATTTTCCACATTCCAAAAGTACGTTGTCTTCTAAGATGGCATTTAAGAGCCTGTGATAAAAGGGTTCTTGAGATGGTCCCTGTTTCTTTAAGAGCTCTGGGGCTGTAAGCTTTTGAAAAGTGCAGTATTGAGACTAAATGTTTACATAGCTATTTGTGTTCATCATAGATTGGTGATTCATTGTCCTTCTTTGTCACCTCAGTGCATTTATTTTTATGTAGCCTCCTTGGCCAATATACTAGGAGTGTTTTATAATGGGTCTGTCAATCTCCACACCATTATGATTGAGTCAGCATTTCTGTTACACACTTGTATTGTAATAATTTACATTTTGAGGCAAATGTTCCTGCTGAAGCCTGCATTAAGGCTCTCTTGGGCAGAGCATTTTACAAGTATCTGCAGTTTCACAGGCTGTGCTCATCAGGATTGACGTTTAGTTATTCAGATCATCTTGAATGACCCTGCTTTCCACAATATTTTGGGGGTTTTGGTTTGCTGTCATAGTCTGTAACTTACATTTCTTTCTTAAACAATTCTTGATGAAATCATTAAAAGCTGTATATGTTGAGTTAGTCAGTATCAGCTATTAACATCTGTATCATGTGGAGCACTTCATTCTTCACTGGAGGCTGTCTGTTGTAGCTTTCGATAGTAAAGAAGGGGATTGTCACCACTCACCATCTTCACCTGTGCTCATTTCCAAAGTGACTGTGTGCAGTGGGGAAATAATTCTTGTCTTATTTCACTCCTCCTTTTCAAGCTCCCCTGCACATGCTGTTTTCCAACCCCCTATCTCCTATGAAGGCCCCAGATATTGCAGACACACAATAGCATCTAACAGGGCTAGCGTCTATCATCATCCCAGTAGTTCATGCATGGTGGTCCCATTCTGCTGAATTTGACAGATATGGTAGATTATGGTGGCTGCCCTGGTAACCACGTGCTGTTGTTCAGAGGCTTCTTCTAGTTCCTCTCAAGTAACTCCAGGGTGGGCAGTCTTGCCCAATTTTGCCATTTTTTCAAGCAGGATGTTTGCAGTCCCTGTTTCAGCTCAAGGTGGAAGATGGGCAGGAGCTTGTCTCTATTTTTGGAGGCAGCAAGATTTCACTGCTTCTAAAGTTTAGTCTAACATTTCATACACATATGCATCGTAGACAGAACAGAATGAAGACCAAAAAATTGATTGGCAACTTAAAGCCAGCCAAAATTGGCATATTTATGTTTGTGAAGTAAATAATTCTACTGGAAACTTCATGTGAATACAGGCCTGAATCATTAAGGGTAGTTTTTTTGCAGTCTCGTTGTCTGTATTTTATTATTCATAAAAAGTGTATATATGGTGTAAGAGCTTATTCTGTTTTTCCTCTATAGAGTGCAATCATACCCGGACCACCTTTTCTGTTTGGAGCATGTGCAGTCCTTCTTGCTTTCCTGGTTGCCTTATTCATCCCTGAGCCCAGTAAAGTCAGCAGTACCAGAAAGCACAGCAACAGCATCAGCAGTATCCAGAGCAACAACCCAGATCGAGGCAGTGATGAGGACATTGAGCCACTGCTGCAAGACAGCAGTGTATGAGAGCTAGATTTTCCTAATTTAATAGACTGCAAGCAAGCAAAATCCAAAATCCATGCACTGAGGTCCAAAATTGGATCAGGACTTAACTGGAGTGAGCTTTTGATCCGTTGGAAACTTTGCACATTTCACCCACCTACAAAGGTATAATGTCTAGTTGGGGCTGGATGTCAACCACTTCCTGTGTTTTTGTATAACAGTTCATGGTAATTATTTTTATGTATACGATGCGCAAAGCCATCAAGCCCACAATTAAACTGAAAATGTAGAATGCCGTTCTTGGAAAATATAATTTTCAGACAGAATTGAACACCCAGATTCACTGTGAGCGAAACACAGCCCCTGCCAAAGTAATGTTTTCCATTATGCCCGTTTTTCCTGCCTTCTGCATACTCCCTTATAATCCTCTTGGGTTTAGGAAAGAATGTTCTATATGACTAACAATTGAAGTATTACTGATGGATAAAGGTCATAATAAAATCCCTGAATCAATATTCTTACTAATACGCTGTCTGATACCGAATATTGCATTATGACTTTTAGATGAAGTTTTCCAGAAGAAATTGAGCCACTGCTTAGAAATTGACACCCTCACTCCTAAGGAATCTAACTTAGAGGCATGTGTATAATGGTTTCATATGGAACCTGTCTAAAGGGCTTAGAAGATTTTCTGCTGATGGAAGGTGCTACAGATGCTGACTGATTTGCCAGTGTGGCCAGTTCAAAGATAGGGACTAATCAGTTGGATGCTGAGGCAATTTACATTTGTGCATTTATTGCATCATTTGTCACTGTCTGCCGAATGAAGCACTCCTCCCCCATTTATTTCACTCCTGCCTTAACTGCTGTTTAGCGTGCATTTGTTATCCATTATCTATTAGCCTTCATATCAGTACCCCTGAAGAAACTCATGGAATTACAATTATGAAACTACTTCCAGAAGAGGCTTTAAAAGACAGTTTAATTTCTACAAAGTATCATGGTATAATTTTTAGAGGCATTTTATGAAATTGCACAGATTTCTATGTATTTTGCGGCAGTGAAAATGGACCATTACACAACTCTTAATAAAGTACTCTTATGAATGTTTTATATGTATTGAATATATGTAGATATTTGTAAGAAGTTTTACTTTTTTCCAGATGAGGTACTGTGTAAATCTTGTATTTATAAATGTAATGAGGGTGTTGACAGATATACAGCTTTTATAAAGGATTATGTATTGACTGAACAAAATTTAAATATATATAATATATATATATTTTGAAACTTGTTCCGCCTTAAGCAAGGATAACAAACCTTTTGTACTATGCAGTTTGGTTTTTAAGTTAATAAGCTTCCTAATGCATAATAAATTTGCAACCTATATTATACAGGTTTCATGTGTGGCATTAATGTTTTATTCTGTGCACTTTTATTCTTTCCCCCCAATACTTGAATTGTGCTTACATTATTTGTAGGATCTGAGCTCTTGATCAGTTGGTTAAGTGCCCCCAACTCATGGTTTGCTAACTTGACAAGACTGGTATGAATATAGATGACTATTCATATTCTGGTTTGCTGGCAACAGTTGATTTTTTTCAGCAAGGGTAAAATTTGTTTCAGTACAGCAAGTAAATTTGGGGAGGGTGGTCTCAGAATTATCAGTATGCTTGCCTAATACAAAAGTAAGACTACAGGTCTCTCCCAGCAGAACTAAGGTAAGAACAAAAATACCGCCTGGAATATTCATTATTTTCTTGACTCTTGTAACAAACTTAAAAGGAGCAGGACTTTTTCAGCTGTTCTACCCTATTCTGCTATTCTGGTTAAAAGTTACAGAGGGGTGGACATGTTAGTTTGTTGCAGCAAAATTAAACAGAAATTCAGGGGCACCAGGCTGATAGTTATTCCAGCATAAGCTTTCATGAGACAGACTCTGCATCAGATGCATGGCATCAGATCTGTAACAGTTATTTAAAATTGGTGACAAGCAGCAGATTGATTTATTTTATTTATTCATTTTATTTATTGTTAAATTTATACCCCACTCTCCCCAGATGGGCTCAGGGCAGCTAACAGATGGGCACATATGTCAAAATTCCACAGGTAAAAACAGGATAAAACAAGCATTAAAACGATCATTCATATAAAAAATACAAGTGCTCTAGATGTCACAAATAACAGATGGGGTCACACATAACAAAGTGGTCCCAGAGCGACACGATAGACTCCGGGTAGTACAACGATCCGTCCTTCCTCCCAGGGCTATCTCGTTCCCCGATGACACCCATTCCATTTAGTGGTGGTGGTATAGTGATGGTGGCGGCTCCTACTCAAAAGCCTGATGGAAGAGCTTTGTCTTACAGGCCCTGCGAAATTGCGCCAAGTCCCGCAGGGTCCGGATCTCCTCCGGGAGCTCGTTCCACCAGGTAGATCGGAAGTTATGGGAAGATATTTCAGACTGCACCTTCCGTGGTTCTTTATACAGGGGTGGAAAATGATCAGTAAAACCCCCCAGTAAAAGTAAGTTTTTTCATCTTGGTCATTTCTCAGTGTTTTTTTTAAAGGTCAGTAAGTAAAGTCAGTATTTTGTTTTTGTGAATGCAATTTGTGTGTGGGGTTGTTTTCATTACTGCATTATGGGGAAAACATGATTACTTCCAGTGAGAAGACAGATTTTTTTTCAGTTCAGAGAACAGAACTTATCTGGGTAATGAAAACAATTTCAGCTGGCTTTGCTTTTGAGCTGTCTTGTGAACATATTGGGCAACTTACAGTTCATGTTTCCAAATGCAGTGCCCCAACATTTTTCCCTCTCAAGGACAAAGGCACGGTATCTAGCAATAGATGTGCCGGCCCTATACTTCAGAAACATTTGCTGAAGGACTATAATGGTGCATATTACACACTTTTTTTTAATTATGTAGACAGAAAACTGAATCTGCAATAACCATATTAAAACTGTATACTAGCCCTCTCTAGGAATGGCTAGCATGGAGTTTTTATGGTGATGGAAATATTTTGGGAACAATTATTTTGTCTGAGGTTCTGATGATATTAAAGTAGTACTCCATAATAGTTTGCAGCTGGATGAACCTAGACAGCTTGAGTGGAAAATAATCAGACTGGATACTGAAAGTTCCTGAAGATACTGGCTCATCTTCCTAATCTACTACTAAATCCAACAAGAGAAAGCTGACAATAGGCATCAATATCTGCATTTAAATCCATTTCCTAAATGTATAGCTCAGAGGTACTCTGTTGTCGTGCTGATCTATTTTTACCTGATCTTAAGACTGGTCTGTTCGGCATTCTGTTTCACACAGTGATCAACCAGTAACTCTTTTGCTCTGCACTTTGCACATAAAATCTCTCACATCCATTTCAACTTGGACTCCACATTAGCTGTGACAGGGTCAGATGATGCTGTGGTGCTGACCTGTCCACTTGTTTAGGGTACTATTCATTTTATTCAGTCTCAGGATGTGGAAGGGTTCCTTAGAGACCTGAGGCCTACTATCTCCTCATATGACCCTTGCTCTTGCTGCCTATTTGAATCTGCCCAGTGTGTGTGTGTGTGTGTGTGTGTGTGTAGCTGACTGAGTCTAAGAGGTAATTAATGCCTCCTTGAGAGGGGGTGGTCACCTTGGCTTTGAAACACACTGTGATGCATCCACTTTTAAGGAAGTCTACCCTGGACCCAGGAGACCTCAATAACTATCAACCAGTCCCAAAGTTTGCATTCTTGAGCAAGGTGATAGAACAGGTGGTGGCTGGACAATTTCAGGCTTTCTTGGATAAGGCAAATGCTTAGATCCTTTTCAATCTGGTTTTAGGCCTGGTTATGTAACTGAAACAGCCTTTATTACCCTGGTGGATGACCTGTGCTGGGGGATGGACAAAGAAAGTGTGACTCTGTTGATTCTCCTGGACCTCTCAGTGGCTTTTGATACCACTGGACTGCCTTCCCGGGCTAGGATTGAGAGACACCATTCTGTGATGGTTCTAGTCCTATTTGGAGGGTAAGTTTCAAGAGGTGGGAAGACTTTTTCCTGCAAGGTTCCATCTTATCCCTTATGCTCTTTGGGATCTACATGAAACCACTTGGTAAGGTCTTCTGGAGGTTTGGGCTGGGTTTCTGCAGAGTATTCCGAGTTTGTAAGGGGCACTTATTTATTTATTCAATTTGTAACCTAACCTGCCCTCCCCTGTACACAAGGTTCGGAGCAGGGAACAGCACTTCCAAATAAACAACATTAACAGTCAAATTAAAACATCTTAAGTAATTCAATAACAAGTTACAGATGGCACATAAAAGGTGCACTAATTTGTGTCCTTGCCTCCGTTGGGGGAGAACGAAGGAACAAGCCAGGCTAGATGGAGACCATTGCTGTCCTCAACCATAGCCCTGGCAGAACATCTCTGTCTTGCAGGCCCTGTGGAATTGGATTAGGTCCTGCAGGGTACAGATTGCATGTGGCAGAGAGTTCCACCAGGTTGGCACCATCGCCGAAAAAGCCCTGGCTCTGGTTGAGGACAGCCGGATACTCTTTGGGCCAGGCATCACCAGTAAGTTCTTCTCTCCTGAGTGTAATGCTCTTGGGGGGGGGTATAACAGGAGAGGCGGTCCCATAGGTATGTTGGTTCCAGACTGTTTAGAGCCAAACCTTGAACCTGATCTGGTATTTGACGTGGAGCCAGTGCAGCTGGTGAAACACCAGTTGAATGTGGGTGGTTGATGGAGTTCATGTAAGAATCCGCAGCACTGCATTCTGGACCAGTTGTAGTTTCCGAGTCAGTCTCAAGGGCAACCCTGCATAGAGCGAGTTACAGTAGTCTAACGGAGGAGGTGATTGTTGCGTGGAACACTGTGGCTAGGTCAGGAAGAGATAGGAAGGGAACCAGTTGCCTAATCCAGCATAGTTGAAGGAATGCCAGTCTAGCAACATTTGTGATCTAGGCCTCCATAGATAAGGAGTCATCCAGAAACATGCTTAGGCTCTTGACAGTCAGCACTTGTGTTAAAGGCACCTCCTAACCATAAATCCCCCCTGCCCAGCCATAGAACCTCTGTTCTGTCTCAGCTGGCTCTGTTTCAGCCATCCAACCATGGCCTCCAGCCCCTCGGCCAGAATAGCTGGGGTGGTATCTGGCCATCCATCCATCAACAGATGCAGCTGGGAGTCATCTGCACATTGATGACAACCCAGCCCCAAACCCCGTTCCAGCTGGGGAAGGGGGCGCATAGAGATGTTAAATAACATTGGAGACAGGATTGCCCCCGAGGAACCCCACATACCAAAGGGTATCGTGGTGAAATCCTCTCTCCTAACACCAACCTTTGTCCCCAGCCTTGGAGAAATGAGGCAAGCCACATCAAGGCTGTCCCAAGAATTCCTATCTCAGCGAGGTGGTTGGTCAACAGATAGTGGTTGACCATGTTGAACGCTGCTGTCAAATCGAGCAATAACAGCAGTACCAACCCGCCTCGATCCAGCTGCCTATGAAGATTGTCTGTAAGGGCAACCAGCGCTGTCTGTGTTCCATGCCCAGGGTGGAAACTGGATTGGAATGGATCCAACGACAATGTGTCCTCTGGAGCTATTCTGCCACCGCTCTTTCAATTACCTTACCCAGAAATGAAAGGTTCAATATTGGGCAGTAATTGGACAGATTAGTAGGATCCAAAGATGACTTCTTTAAGAGCAGAGTTACCACAGTCTCTTTTAGTCTGCCTGGGTAGACCCCCAAACTCAGGGACAGATTTATAATGTCCACCAGGGGGGCCCATACTCCCTCACCACTGGCTTTCACCAGCCATGATGGACACAGGTCTAAGAGGCAAGTCGTTGGTTTAACAGCACCAAGAATCCTGTCAACATTGGCCTGGGAGAATCGGCTGAAGCTGTCCAATACTGAATCCAAAGATGGCCAAGGGGCCTCTAGTTCACACACTGTGTCAATGTTGGCAGGCAGGTTGTGGCAGAGTGACAAGACTTTATCTGCGAAAAAGCTTCATCCCAAGACTGTCACCAAACTCAGTCTAGTCATCTAAGCTCTCATCTTCCAGAGTTCCCATTTCATCTTTCACCCTAATTTGGGGTGGGAATGAAAAGGGCATCAGGGAACCAGTCCTGATAGGGTTGCCAATTCCAGATGGGAAATTCCTGGAGATTTGAGGGATGGAGCCTGAAGAGGGTGAGGTTTGAGGAGGGGTGGGACCTCAGACAGGTACAATGTCATAGACGTCACCCTCCAAACCAGTCAGTCCCTCATGGGGAACCATTGTTGCCAATCTCCAGGTGAGGGCTGGAGACCACTCAGAATTATAACTGCTCTGCAGAAGGGAGGGCAGAAGTCAGCTGAAGTCAAAGGGGCAGATAATGGTAGGTTGATGGTTAGCTGGGAAGGAGATGGGGTTGCCAACTCCAGGCTGGCAAATTCCTGGGGATTTGAGGGGTGGAGCCTGGAGAGGGTGGGTTTTGCGGAGGGGTGGGACCTCAGACAGGTAGAATGCTATAGACTCCACCCTCCAAACCAGCCATTTCGTCCTGGGTAACAATTGTTGCCAATCTCCAGGTGAGGGCTAGAGATCACTCAAAATTACAACTGCTCTTCAGGTAGAAGAGATCAGTTCCTCTGGAGAAAACAGTGGACTCTGTCATTATACCCTGCTGAGGTCACCACAGCAAATTGACACTGTTTGTCCAAAGCCAGAGCACTCCCCCAGAGCCTCTTTCTAGATCTCGTTGTATTTATTTCCACAACGGGCCTTATTCCTACTATATATATATAAAAGAAAGTCCCCTCACCATAAAATCAACACCCAGGCCAAACCAGTGGACCTAGAGACACCAAATTCGAGGAGAGCACTCCTACCGTGGCGTAGGTGCTCGATAAGAAGGGATTTTTAGAAATTTGACCCCTAAGTGGGACAAAAGGGGGAAAACGTGCTCCCCACATTGATTCCTATGTGGCTGCCAGGCAGCTGCCTCTCTGCACCCCCCCCCACTCTCTGATTGGTCAGCTGCAGAGCTGAGTTCTGAGGTAAAAAGAACCCAACAGTTACAGGGGACTGCAGAGAGCTAATGACAGTTGAGAAAATCAGGAGTGGCAAACAACGACCTGGGAGGTGAAGCAAAGCTGCTGGCCCAGCCTCTCTGTTGGCTTCCAACACACTCCCCCCACGTCCTACACCAAACAGGTGGTTGTCTGTCAGGTGCAGCCCCACCTCCACAGTGACCTCTAATACTCCTCCCCCTCTCCCTCCTACACTGGACAGGCAGCTGCCTGTCAGGTGTAGGAGAGGAGGTGGGATGGCTTCCAACACACTCTTCCCACCTCCTATACCTAACAGGCAGTTGTCTGTCAGATGCATCCCCACCTCCATAGTGGCTTCTAATAGTCTTCCACCCTTCCCTTCCTACACTGGACAGGCAGCTGCTTATCAGATGTAAGAGAGGAGGTGGGATGGCTTCCAACACACTCCCCCCACCTCCTTCACCTAACAGGCAGTTGTCTGCCAGGTGCAGCCCCACCTCCACAGTGGCTTCTAATACTCTTCCTCCCTCTCCCTCCTACACTGGACAGGCAGCTGCCTGTCAGGTGTAGGAGAGGAGGTGGGGTGGCTTCCAATACACTCCCCCCACCTCCTACACCAAACAGGCAGTTGTCTGTCAGGTGCAGCAGCAGTTGCAGGGTGCTTTAAGCCACGAGGGAACCTGCCCCAGCAGTAACACCTTAGTGATCCTGCCAGCCCTGCCTCCACAGTGGTTTCTTGTACTCCTCCCCCTTCCCATCCTACACTGGACAGGCAGCTGCCTGTCAGGTGTAGGAGAGGAGGTGGGATGCTTACAGCCGCCGGGGAGGTTTGCTCAGCAGGATTGCCTTAGCACTGCTACTGGCCTAGCCTCCTTGGTACCCTTAAATACAATCCCCCCCAACACCAGACAGGCCGGTGTCTGTCAGGTGTAGGAGCAGGGCCAGGGTATGAATGTTTACGGGGAGATAGTAAAGGACCTTTCTAGGAGCCATTTCCATGTGTGCCTCCCTTTTGAACCTGAAGAAATGTCCACTACATCTGAAGGCAGAACCACCAGTGTGGTCTAGAGAGAGGTCTCTCAGTAGAGAGGGGAAAAGTACGTTATGTCTCACTTAATTTCTTACACTACAATCTTCTCCATTACAATTCCTACAACAAATGACACATTTCAAATTTCACATCATCAGTATTATAACTGCATTTATGGAACTTAAATACCGTAGCAAATCACGGGTATCAGGCTAGTCATTCATATTAGCTTACTGTCTTTTGATGGAGGTTTCCTCAGTGAGACGGCAGAACAGACTGAGTCCATCTGTAATATGATGTGTTGGTGCAGGGCCACTACTAAAATATTTTCTACATATTTGTTATTTCTTCGTGAGGTGATGTTTACACAGAGGTTTTCATTAGGGTTCTTCCCTAATGAATGTTGTATGGCTAGGTCAGTGAATGAACTGACTACCTTCAGCTGTAGTCCTATATTTTGTATAAGTACAGCCTTGATACTGATGTTCAGGATCCATTAAATAAACAGCATCATATTTAGCAGTTGGAAAGCAAGAAATTGCAAGTAGATAAATAGGTACTGCTTCACTAGGAAGGTAACAGGTTTCCATGTGCCTTGGCGTTTAGTCATGCCAGCCACATGACTACAGAGAAGTCTTCAGACAGCGCTGGCTCTTCGGCTTGGAAACAGAGATGAGCACCAACCCCTAGAGTCAGATTCGACTGGCTTTCGAGCAAGGGAAACCTTTACCATATTTAGTATTACACTTCATTTAATACTTGATTGCTTAGATTATTTCCTCTGCCTAAAAGTACAGTAATGCAGTAATCTTTCTCTTTATAATATCACAGTTATATGCTATATACAATTAGTATTGAGATAATTCTCTGCAGCTGAAATCCGCAGGATATAAAGACAAAGTAGAGTCTGTGGTGTCAGACTCTGCCTTTGGAGCAAACTTGCTTGCCAGAGGTATCAATAATTGGGACTCATGTACATCAGAACAGAGACTGTGATAGCTGGAACCCCACCCCCGTGCTAGTTATAGCTTACAAAAAGCTTGCTTTAGTGATTAAAATGCCATGAAATCCAGGTTTCTGCCTTCTGTGTGTTGAAAGGCTCACAGCAAAGTCTCAAGAGTGTGTTAAGTTGTCGATGTCTCTGTAAAGGATTGTACTGTTCCTATTACTACAAAGAAATGGTCATGGGAGAAACTCCTAGCTGAACTAGTACATCCATCTACACTACCAAGGATGTTGTTAGGCTGACTTTGCCTTAGGCATTGACCTTGAAGGAGTAAGTTAAAACATTAATCGTGGGTATTAACATCTGAGATTTCTTTATTTCTTTGAGAAAAGAACACACACATGCAGGTGATCTTTTTGTCAGCCTAACAATGCCTTGCGTTTCAATATTGCGTGCCAAACCTAAAAGATTACTTTATTACTAAAAAGCTTCATGCAATAACAGATTGATAAAGTTCAGTTTTGATATCAAAGCTTCTTCAGATTCATAAACTGGACCAATAGTACATACAAAATGCAAGTTGTGTGCTCTTAAGTTTGAAGAAATAATCCCTCTCCGTTATATCTATAAATATCCACTCCTGTTTGGGTTTCACAAAGGTTAATTAATGTCTTTCGGAGTCTTAGTTTATGCTTGGAATATATTTTGTTGGTTCAGTTATGACAAATAGATAGCCACAATGTGTTCTAAAGGCCAGATTGTGCTTTCATGTTCAAAGCAGATGATCTGTGAAAATGTGTGTTCCCCCCATGTGTTTTTAATTTGGGAGGGCCTATCGCTCAGTTATTGAGCATTTGCTTTGCATGCAGAAGATCCTAGGTTCACTCCCCAGCGTCTCCAGTTAAAAGGATCAGGTGAAGTGAGAGAGATCCTGGAGAGTCCTTGCCAGTCAGAGTAGGTATATCCATGTATGTGCACACTTGATTTTCCTTTATACAAAGATTGAGTAGTTCTCTTTGTACATTCAACACATATACAGATGAATACATGATTGAAATCCTACATTTATGGTCTTCAGTTTCATTTGTAAAGTGGATGCATGTTGGCTCTTTCTAACAAACAGGTATGTGCTCATACATGCAGGTTAAACGTGCATTCAGTATAACATGAACAGGGCTAATATAAGGCAGCTTCATGTATAATTGTTAAATTGCAGGTGTAGGAGGCCCTGATTTAAATTGGGACTATGAGGAATTTAAATTTCTCCATTCCATTTTGTTAACTTCAAAATGACCCCTCCCCCAGTTCTATTTGCCTGTTTAGAAAACATACAGGTAACCCACTGCTAAACTATGTTTCCCGCAGCAAAGCAAATATTTCTAGGAGGCCATCTGAAGGTGGGAAGAGAGTCATCCCTCTTCCCTGTGCCATGGTGGAGTTCCGTAGCTGCAATTTAGCAATAAAAAACCCACACTGAAGATCTCTTCACAGAATTCCCAACTGTCTCATCTTATTTGTTGGTCAGGGTCTAGATTTTGTACTTGCAGAAGAAATCCCCTAGATTCCAGGAAGAAATATAATTGAAGACATTTAACAAATTTCAACTGTAATCTGTGATTCTTCAAAATATAAATCTCAGATAGAAAGTGCCTCAGTTAAAGTCTGCGAGTTGCCACTTCACCTGTTACATTACTCCCATATATATTGACCTGTCCATGTTTCATGTCCACAAAAACCTGCCTTAATATAACCATAGAAAATCCCCAGTGTAGAAATGGCAGGAAGAAATGGCTAAGAGCTGAGGAATTGTCTGGGAGAAGGAAGACTGCTACAGTGACTCTATAATGCATTGTACAATGGGATGCTGTCATCAAATTATATCAATGGTTTGTTCCCTGTGGTAGCCCTGTCGCTCTGGTTCAGATCTAGGACCAATGGACAAGGAGTACAGCCCTGCAAAAATGGTATATGTATACAAATATAGGGTTGCTAACAGTGCTGCTCAGAGCCACACTGGTATTTCTGAGAGAAAGGCAAGAGCATTCGTTCAAAATGGCTCATCTTCGTGTCAGCCATAGTACACAAATCACTTACATGCCAGGATATGGTAGCTGGATATTTTTTATTTATTTATTTAGGGCTGTCATGCTTGTGCTCAACAGTGCCTCAGGGGGCCCTCTTTTTGCCCACCCTCATCCTCAGCTGCTGTGAGCCCTTTATTTACTCTTCTTTACACACACCGTTAAAGAGTGCTGTCCCTTTAATATGAGTCTGCAGTCCTTTCCCTAGGTTTGGAGCCTGATTTCTGGCCCCACCTCACCCAGGGGCAGCTCTGCCTATCCTCACTCTCTCCTGCCTGTTCTTCTTGGTCTCTGGGTCTGTTTTTTTCCTTGAGAGTCATCTCTGATCCTCCCTTGAGGGAGCTGCCTGCAAGTAAGTCTTCCTTTGGTAGCCTCCTTTCTTTGCAGTCCTTCCTCCCCTCTCTGAGCTGGGCCTGCCATTTTATCTTGCTCCAGCCTGGGGAAGAGGAAGCTGCCCTGCCTACTAAAACCCCACCCTGTCCTGGGCCAGCAGTGGGACAGGACTCACATGCACTACCCCTTACCAGCAGATCTGGCACTCTGTTGCCATAGCAACCACCAGGCTCCTTTCCAGCTGCACTACAGTAAGTGCGTTGCCTGTGCAAGTGCAGATTTTTTTAAAAAAAATTCAGGGGCAATTTAATCCCCCAATGTTTGTTTGTTTACTTTTCAGATTTTTCTG
>NW_015164667.1:445446-452302 GCF_001447785.1 Gekko japonicus | reverse complement strand
CCTTCTCCCGCCCTCCTGTGGCGGTGGCGGCGGCGAGGCAGTTCGCAGAGTGTTCCCCGCGCATGCGCAGGGGATGCTCTTTTACTTTTGGGGGGATTTAAATATCCCCACAATATTTTTTTCAGATTTTCAGATTTTTGTGCACACCTGGGACTGCCCCAAGTGTGCAGGAAAATCTGCCTTCTCCCCGGGTGCCCCCGATGTGCGGATTTAGATATCCGCACGCAGGGGGTGCCTTTCGCTATTAGTATATAGATATAGATTGTGATATGAGGGAGATAAGGAGCCAGAAAGATCCTTGGCTGGTGTTTCAAACAGCATTTGCTGAGGATTTTAAATCTGGCTTCATCCACAAGCTGTTGTGGTCCTGCAGTACATGAGATAAGTGAAGAATTTTTTGGCTACAAAATAAGTTGGCCACCAAGCAGTCCAAATACCTGTTGCTTGCTTCTATCCTTTGGAGCATTGTTGTTTGTGTGTGGAGAGCATACTTGTCGTTTTCAAGTAAGGTTCCTTTCTCATCTCATGTGAGTCCACTGGCCCCCATATAACAAGCAGAGGTATTCCCTCCATGCACGTGTGTATAAAAGGTTTTAAGAATAGCTATGAAGTCTTAAAATTCGGCAGTTAGCTACCACCAACCAGCAATGACATGAAATACAATTAAATGCTGGAAGTACCCATGAGTCTGATTGATACCATTGATCAATCTCCATTGTTAGGCTTTTGTTGCTGATGCGCACTCCAAACGTTGTCCAGCTGTGTATTTCTCTCCCCCCACACACACACACCTTGGGGCTAGAATCCAGAATGGTCAAATTTAAATGATGGGATTCCTAATATTTGTGCAGAACAGGGAGTTTCAGAAGGTGCCACTTTTATTTCACTGCTACAAGACATGTTGCATCAGGCAACATTCTGTCTTCTGTTTGTTCTTAAAATTACTTGATATATCCTTATCTGTATCCTATCACTTGTCATTCATTTTTAACAATTGCCTGACAGGCATCCCTTTGGCTTGCTAGAAGTTGGCAAGCCTCCAAACTCATTGCTACTACTGAAAGCAGTGTGGCTGCTGCAAGGGGAGGGGAGGGGAGCAAATGAGTTCTTGGGAAACTTCTTTCATGGAATGAGTAAGAGTCCTGCATCTGTACCTGTCCCAAGTTTGTTATGTCTTTATGGGTCTTTATGTGAGGCTGCTGTAGGTCTGTAGTTTATCCCACTCAGCCTTTTGTTGTTGACTCCTTGTTATACAGCACTGCCTTTTTGGAGGGGGTGTGTGGAATTCTGGAGTAAAGCAACCCAAATTGAATTCTGGCCAACCATATAATGCTGTTCATTTTTCACAAATTTGCTTGAACTATGAAACTGAAGCCATTGACCACTGACTGGAAGCACTTTTCAAAACTCATCTGCTTTGAAGGTTTCCCATGAGTTGTTTTCAAACCTGACTTGACAGTCACAAAAGATGAAAACTGGTGGGGATGGGAAGAAAGAAGCTGAAAATCATAGGATCCTAAATTCTCTGTCCAATGTGAGATTCTGTGCAATGTACATAGCATCACTACCCCATGCTTTGTCTCACTATTACAGCTGTCTTAGCCTTGCATAGTGTAGCATGTTGAACCAAATTGTACATATCCCTACCCTGATGAGAAAGTATTTTTATAAGGACAACTGTGGAGAGAGTATAACTTTTCCTGAGAACTTTAATGTGCTCCCCCAACCTTTTAATATTTTTTCCATGTTTAAATGATTATAATGCCTTTGCTGATGTCATTAAAATGCCATGCAATAAAAGTTCAGATTAAATTATGCAGCATCTAGAATTTATAGTTGAAAAATGGCAGTGATGCTGATGAAACAATTAATGGTAATCCAATTAAAATAAATTTACCTACATTCTACAAACTAGGTGGATTTTAATGGTTTTGAAATATACTAGTGTGCTTGAAATGGAATGATAAACTCAAGTGCAACATGTGGTAGGTAAATATTAACATATGCATCTGAAGTTGGTTTTTGACATGTCAGTTTATGATGAGCGTGGTGAAGAATGTGGTCTCTAATTTCTTTGTCACCATTTTAAATGGCTAAGTCACAATATACGGAAACCTTTTGAAATCACTCGGTTTCAATTACTGTGTTTTGCAGTCAACCAACCACTAGCTGGCAATGTTATACAGCTTTTTACTGCAGATGCATTTTATAAAGCATTATAGGTTTCTTTTTCTATGAATGTGGACAAAAATACTGGATTGTAGTTGGGTATTTTTCAGCAATTCACTGATGAATTCTCAGCAAATACAAGAAATGAAAATTTTATATTAAAAGTTCCATGTGAGAATGTATGGTATATTCACAATCCACTAAAAATGTTGCTGCCAACTCAGCTTGGTCACCAGTGGTATGAACAGCACAGACAGTATTTTCTTTGTTGTGTTTGTCATACTGATATGTTCAGATACCATTTACAAACTCTCCTGAATGCCAGCTTCTACATGCCTTGCCCAGCTCATTTGCTGTTCTAAATGTGTATCATACATCCATCATCCCTTAAAATTTCTCCAAAACCCAAAATTTACAGTAGAACAAAAAAACAAAAAACAAGCTAGGACAATTTCTTCTGATGGTTCTGCTTACCTCCCCTTTTTATATTTATTCCTCTTGCTCTGCTTCTTGCCCTTTGCTTGTCCTACCTGTTCATGCTACTGGTTGCTTTGCTGTGCTGTCATGGTAGGCTATGATTCTTGGAAGAGGCAGTTGCCAGGCTCTCTGTCCACTGGGGCAGCTGCTCTGGTGTCACAGAAGGTGTTCCAAGCTATGGGCCAGACAAGTGATTGCTTGGGAGCAATGGAAAACTTTTTTTATTCTGAGCTTGTGGCTCATAGGTAATTTTGGACTAAATTAGGTTTGGAGTGTATTTATGCCAGACAAATATCCTGATAGTGCAGGTTGGTTGAGTAATCTGCCCGGGTGGTGGTGGGGGGATAAAACAATACTTGCAGTTTATAAAGTAGGTTTATGCTATGTTTTCTGACTTGCATGTTGTTTGACTGACGATACAAGCTGAAAGTTGGTTGCAGAAACGTTTGACAACCCCTCCCCCTCATTGCTCAGTGTTTTGCAATACCTCAGACATCTCATGATGCTGAGTTAATGAAGGTAGATGATTATGTCCATAGGGACCCCTGGTTGTTCTTTGTAGTGATAGGGACTGTAGCAGTATTTTTATTATATCACAAGTTATTTTGCTGACCATGCATGTTTTCCTATAGTTATAAGCTCATACCAGGTTCATCTGTTGGTCATCTCTGATTACATAAGTTTTTTCTTTCATCTTTGACAGATAATTTAAACAGTTACAAAAATACTAAATATATTGCCTTTTAACAGAGGTTAAGAGTTAAATTTGGCCTGATCTTGCTTTAGAAAGATATCAGATTTATTTTTAGATGCACCTGTTTGATTATCTCATCTCAACAGTTAAGAACCAGTCATTTATCTAGATGATGATCACATGTTTAAGTTAGAAAAGATTTAGCGTATGATAAGTGCTGTTTTTCTTTATAAATGCATTGATGTGATAAATCAGATTTCTCTGACTGGAACTCTCAGAAAAGATTAACTGAGATTTCTCTTTGTGTGTGCAACCTGAGTTTATTTAAGAAACCCCATAAAACCAGTTTCAGACAATAATCTGACATCTGGTTTGCTTTAAATTTTACTTATCCAGATATGGTTGAGAAATGTTAGGAGATAATGATAATTTTGGCACTTGTTTTTGCAGCTATATGGTTAATTTTCACACATTTTATTTTTTAATGTTTTCTCTAATAAAGATAATTATTTCTTCTTTCAATAAAAGATAGAAACTCTGAAGGTTTTCTACCTGGTTTGCTGGTAATAGTTCAAAGAACAGAACTCACTATTCATATGTATTAAAGGTTGGAAGACAATTTTTAGCTAAACATTTTAACAGATTAATTCTAACAGAATTTATCTACTATGCCATTTAAATGATGACATTTCTTACAAGGGATGAGACTTGTACCCAGTTAGTTTTGCTGAACGTTCCACCAACTTGCTTCACACAAAGTGAGGCCATTTTGTTGCTACTCCTGGCCTCTTGCCTGGACATCATTTCTTGTTCCTAAAGCAGGTGCCCCCCCTCCCATTTGTTTTTTAAATAATCCCCACACACACTTTTCAGCACAGGTTTTACAGATTGCAGTGAAAAGTAGGCATTTAAAATGATGCTTGTATCAGACAGTCAAGGAGTTCAAGAATTAATCTGCCCTGGAGAGAAGAGTTTAGGACGGTGATTGGCTGCTCTACTAGCTTTCAGATTGGCCAGTGTCAGCTGAGAGAGAAAATAAAACAGCTAATCTGGAGGGAAAAGAGGTCTTTGCAGATTGGACTTTTGATCTTTGGTCTTTCTAAAGTCTGGACCAGAAGCCAGAGGGTGGCTTCAGAGGGAAGAGACATTTGGGAGTCAGTATGTCCTGACAGGCAATAGTCAGAAAAGTACTACAAAGAGAAGAAGTGAAACCCCAATGTCTTAGAGATATTAAAATCACTCTGAGAGAGATCTTTAGTTTCTCAGTCAGAAAAACTACAGAACAACCTTATACAGACAAAGGATACAGGAGAAGAATTTGGCAGAAGGTCTGGATAGTTAGAGAGAACTCCTATACAAGTCAAATAGTAAAAGGAGTTATTGCTTCTTAGGAGAATAACTTCCTGCCAGTGAAAGAGTTTGGGAAGAGAACCATGGTCTGTGATAAAGGGAAGAAGCTTAGACACCTCAAAAGTTAATGAAAAGCAGAATTATCTAAAGGAAAATCTGTAAAATCTGAAGGAAGAAATCTAGAAACATCAATAAGAGCTGTGTTAGTGCTGAATTATACTGAACAAAGTATCTCTCAAAGAAAGAACTAGAAAGCCTTGAAACAAAACTACAAATAAACTCTCTTGAATGTTCTAAGAATTTAACTCTGTATATATTAGAAAGTTTTTTACCTCAGCATTCTCAAAACCTTGACTATTCCTATGATACATATATTCCCTGCCTGTTTAATAAAACCTTTATTCTGTTTTTGAAAGTTAATTTTGCCTCAAGTGCCATTTCTCAATAGCTGAAAGAAAACTGGACTGCTCCTGTATTTTCAGCAGAGTTCCTGAGCTGTGAAAAAGCCTAAACTAAATATCTAAACATAGGGTGGGACAGTCAAATCTTTTATGACAAAGAAAATATACATGCTACTGTAGGGCAACTCAGTCACTGAGGGGAACGGAAGATTTGGTGGGAAAAATCTGCCAGACAGTTGGGGAGATACAGGGGTTCATCATACTACTCCTGGCCTCTTGCCTAGACATCAGTTTTTGTTCCTAAAGCAGGGTTTTTCCTCTTATTTGTTTTTTAAATAATCCCCCCCACACTTTTCAGCACAGGTTTTACAAAAGCAGATTACAGTCACATGAAACTAGAACAAGTATCATTTAAGACAGATAAAATGTAAAGGTCATAAAAATGCAGCCCAGCATTTTAACAGGATCTGAAATCAATCTCACAACTAAGCTAACCTAAAGTTCTATTTGAAACAGAAATATTTTCATCATCGTCCTAAAAACCCCAAGGGAAGATGCCAGCCAGACTTCATAGGAAAAAACATTCCATTATCTTGGTGCAGCCACTGAAAACACTGGCAACTGCTAAACCTCCAGAGGCAGTGGCATACCGGTCATGTCAGGGAAGAGGATCAACCAGGTTCCACATACTTTAAGCCTTTAAAAGTAAAAAACTAGCACTTTGAATTGGACCCATAGGAAACTAGTAATCTTTTGACATTGGACCAGGATTGGCATAAAATGATCCCAGGGGTTAGCTCCAAACAATAACTGAGAACTTTTCAAAGGCCACTCCACACACACACAGTAGTCCAATTTGGAGATTATCCGAGCAAGTACAATTGTGGTCTGGTCAGAAAGAAAGCTGGAGTCTTATCTTCATATTGGATAAGGGAATGAGATGATTCTTGGCTCCTTCATAGCAAGTAATGGTTGTGTTCTTCCTAATCTTAATGGGACTTTGAAATATTAAATAGCGCTTAACTACATTTGCATTTGAATAATGAACTCACAGTTCTAAATTGTTGCAGTGAAATTCATAGAATCATAGAATGTCAGAGTTGGAAGGAACCTTGCAGGTCATCTAGTCCAATCCCCTGCACTCTGCAGGAGCATACCCGAAAGGTAGCCCTACAACATACCCGAACGATGGTCGTCCAGCCTCCGCTTGAAAACGTCCAGCAAAGGAGCATCCACCACCTCCTGAGGCAGTCTGTTCCACTCCTCAACCACTCTTACAGTTAGGACGTTTCTCCTGATATTTAGCCGGTAACGACTCCCTTGTAATTTCCACCCATTAGATCTAGTCTTGCAATCCGGAGCAAGAGAGAATAGATCTGCTCCATCTTCTACATGACAGCCCTTCAAAAACTTGAAGACTGCAATCATGTCCCCTCTAAGCCTTCTCTTTCCCAGGCTAAACATACCCAACTCTTTCAGCCTTTCCTCATAAGACTTAGATTCCAACCCTCTCACCATCCTGGTTGCCCTCTTCTGGACACGCTCGAGCTTGTCAACATCCTTCCTAAAATGTGGAGCCCAAAACTGGACACAGTACTCCAAGTGAGGCCTGACCATAGCAGAATACCACCTCCTGTGATCTGGACACAATGTTTCTGTTAATGCATCCTAAGATTGCATTAGCTTTCTTCACAGTCACATTGCACTGCAGGCTCATGTTTAGCTTGTAATCAACCAGAACACCTAGATCCCTTTCACATGTGCT
>NW_015164667.1:438884-441666 GCF_001447785.1 Gekko japonicus | reverse complement strand
GTAACCAGCCATTCACCTCCAGTATCCTGTTCTCCCTTCCAGCTCCATGGCCCTCAACAGGTAAAATGGAGGAGAACATCACCTGTACTTCCATATCTTTCACTTTTTTGCCCAGAGCCTCATAGTCTTTGGAGATCCATTCAAGGTTTCTTCCGGCCGTATCGTTTGTTACCACATGGATCAGCAGGAGCGGGTAGCGATCAGAGGTTTTGACCAGTCTTGGAATTCTCTCTGTCACATCTTGGATGCACGCTCCAGGAAGACAACGAACCTCTCGAGATTCCTTGTCCGGTCTGCACACAACTTCTTCCGTCTCTCTCAGTAGGGAGTCACCAACCACCACTACTCATCTCTTCCTCCATGGGATAGCTTGGTTCCTTCTCTGCCTATGTGTTTGTGTGTCAGTCACATCCTTTTGATTTCAGAGTGTGCTATTCTGATCTTCCACCATCAGAAGCACCTGGTAGCGATTTTGCAGCTCCACTGGCTGTGAGTGTTTCCTGAATTATCTTACTCCTCAAGGTCACATTCTTCCACTCACCCAAGTGACCTGTTCCTTGTTACTTCCTTCCTCTTGCTTAGGATTTGCTAGCTCTTGCTGTTGTCTCAGGAGCCCCTCTTCCTTCACGTCTAAAAACCTTTCTCCCTCCCTGATGTTCCTCAGTGTACAGATTTGTGCCTCGAGTTCTCCCACCTTCTTCTCAAGCATTCTCATAAGCGTGCACTTGCAGCATGTATAATGCATTTCCTGGCAAGGCAGAAAACTGATCATGGCACAACCCTGGCATGTCACTGGAATAGATCCTTTGTTATCCATCTCCCTAGGAGCAAATCTATTTTCTACAGCCTCAGGAACTTCCCTCAAAGTCCGACGTAAACTCTTGTGGTGATGTAACCTGAAAACTTTGAGACTGACCAAATGGCTACCTTGCCAGCAGTTCTTTCTCCAGAACTCCGTAACAGCCCTCTACTCAGGTTTTTACAAGGCCTCCAAGCAAGACCCACAGGCTATGACCCACAGGCTACGTTCAATGAACTCCTGTATGTTCAAGAGGTCAGTGACTCCTTATCTTACGGTGTTTCTCCTCTACAGACAGTGAGTCATCTCAGTTATTGACAGCAACAAAATCATTGTTTTGTTTACTGAATAAGTCTTGAGGAGAAAAGATCAGGACAGGCATATCTAGGGTTGCCAGACCTCCCGGTGGAGGTAGGGGTCTTCCGCTGCCAGGTCCCTCCTTTCTACTGCCAATCAGCTGGCTGATGGGGGGGAAATTACGCCCCCCAAAAGGGAGGAGCAGCCAGTGTTTTAGCGATATGTCTACAATACTTGAACATGACCTGGAAGTGACGTACACGCCAGGGTAACATTCTGGTTTTGGGGGGCAAAAACTCTATGATAGAAGCTAATTCTACTGTAGAGTTTTGCCCAAAACCAGAGCATCACTCCAATGCCCCCAACATGCCTACATGACTTCTAGGTCATGTTGGAAGTCACAAGGGCACATCACTGAAACATCTGATGAAACATCCTTCTCTTGGTAAGGCCATCTCCCATCCCCCGCCGGCTGCCAGGTGGGACCTGGCATCCCTAGGGAGATCATTTATCTGTTAATCTAATGTATATTGCTTTTTTGGAAGCACATGGAAAGTTAGGGCAAAAAGTTTTCTCTGTGGTGCACTCTGACCCCTCCTGTGTACTTTAAATGGTGTGTATTTTCTGTCATGAATAGTTATACTCTTTTTATTAGCCATATTTATTATTGATGAATATCATAGACATTTTCATTTTAAAAGCCCTTGTAAAGAGCAGAGATATTAAATTGCTTCTGTCAGGAATCTTTTAAAATGTCCAAGCCACAAATCTTCATTAGATTGCCATTTTGTAGTCTGCAAGCTGGAGGCCTGTGAGGAACCACAGGTGGTTGTGGGGAGATTTGGAAATTCCACCCTGAAGTATTTCCTTCCAGGCTTCTATGAGATTTCATCAACTGGAGCAAGCTAGTCTTCCCTTGTCCCTTCTTTGCCTTTTAGCTGACAATCACCCGTTCTAAACCTTTTATGCCTCCTGGAGCATTCTGTATCCCAAGCAACCCAATTTAATGGAGGGTTTTTTTTTGCATTTTTAATTTGCCAAGTCTTTTCCCCCCTGGAAATTTCCCATATTACATTGAAACCCCACCTTTTGCTGTGTTTGTGATCATAAGGAGTCTCGTCACATAACGATTAAGAACATAAAAATATAAGAAGAGCCCTGATGGATCAGACCAGTGGATCAGAGCATCCTGTTTCACACAGTGGCCAACCAGTTTCTCTACAGGGCCAACGATGGGACATAGAGGCTGAGGCCTTCCCCTGATGTTGTCTCCTGGCACTCAAATTGAGTGATTGTTGATTGATGGCTGCCTGTAAAGACACTAAATCCAGAGGCTAGTTGGATTGAGAGATAGAGTTTTTAGCCAAATGCTAGAGCATCCCCCGTGTGATGTACCCGGCGCAATGCTGTCACCTCTGGGCTGGCATGTTGGGCGCAACAGGGCTCTTCAGGGGTGAAGAAGAAGAAGAAGAAGAGATTGGATTTATACCCCGCCCTTCACTTGAAGTCTCAGAGCGGCTTACAAACTCCTTTCCCTTCCCCTCCCCACAACAGACACCCTGTGAGGTGGGTGGGGCTGAGAGAACTCTGACACAAACTGCTCTTTTTCAAGGACAGCTGTGCCAGAGCTTGTGACTGACTCAAGGGCACACCAGCAGGTGCAAGCTGAGGAGTGGGGAATCAAAC
>NW_015164667.1:436395-438867 GCF_001447785.1 Gekko japonicus | reverse complement strand
AAGGTCCGCGCACTTAACCACTACCCCAAACTGCCCCCCCCCCCCACCAGCCAGCTGGCCACCAGCTGATTGCCCCCCCCAAAAAAGTGGTGGAACCCCCATCCTAGTGCAACACCAGTATGCCCACCCTTCCTCCCTGCCAGCCTTTTAGGTACTGGTAAGCAACAGGAGGGATTGCCAGGAGGTCTCCCAGAATTCTGGCATCCCTAATTTCAATGGAGCCCACTTGAGTCAATTGTCTTCAGCTTCTGCTTCAATAAATGCTGCTTTCCAGCAGCAAGTTTGCAAGGAGTTCAGGGCACTGGGTGCATGAATGAACTAATTTTAGGATTGGTTTACCAGAACCACTACTATAGATTATCCACCTGGCAAACTCTTTTCGGTACTTAGACTTTAAACTGAACATTTTTTTTTGTTAGATGATTCTATCTGCAAAGACCAGCTCGTTCCAGATTTACATTGATGTTGATTTTGCACCTTGAAGATATATTTCCCAAGTTTATGGTACTATAAACACCACCCATTCTGCAAAAAAAGCAGAGGGGAAAAAAGATAACAGTTCACTAAATCCTTGAGCACTTATGAAGGTCTTGATATTGGACAGAATATTTATTGCAAAGATTAAAAGGTTTGGCTTTAGATGTGTCAATTCTAAATCACCTATCTTGATATTCTAAACCCTATCTTGATATTGAGCTCAAGAGGCTAGTTGAGGGAAAGGGGAAGGATAGAAGAGCTGGAGCAGAAGCTTGTGTTAATTTAAAAACAATAAAAACTCACTTAGTAAGCAGAAAACAGGAAAAACGATAACATAAAATAGAAGGCTACCCACATGCCTGAAAAAATGTGAAATGGTGAATTTAGAAGGGTAATGCATGCATCATTACAGAGTCTTTTATGTGACATTTGTACATGCTTGTACATCAGTTCATTCTCTGAAATATGTGCATATTATATACGTCCAACATGGATGTAAATGTTAAGGGCACTTTTTGACATTAATTTTGCAGCTTAGGGGCCACTGAAATGCAGCTGTTTTCCATGCAACAAATGTCACATCAAAAATTCTGGGTCATGTATTAGCTGTCTAAAACGTGGCTCCTTCCCACACCAGAATTGTCTCACCTTCCAGAATGGTTGTTTCTAGAATGAGAAGTGACCACATAGCTGATTCACATCTCATATGAACAGGACTCCTGGTATTATCTCATATCATTTGGAAAGAAGCTGTGCTGAAGCAACTTATACACCACAAGCATAATGCCAGAAAGCCGAAGGGCTTGTCTTGAAGTCATGTTTGGGGAAAATAAAATACCATTGGGTGATGGATGAGTTTTTCCCTTCCCTGGACTAGTTTTCCTCAGCAGCCAAGAGGAGGAAGATCAACTAAGATAACTATAGATAACACCAGGCCTCAGTTCCTGCCAGAGCGCACCAGAGCACCGCTCCGCCAGTCAGGAGCCCAGGGGGCGAGCACATAAGCCCCGCCCCCTGCTCCCACCAGCCATCAGTTGGGACACAGTGGGGGGCCCGAAACGTTCCCCCGCCTCCCTGAGCCCCGGGGTGGTGGCCTTGGACTCATAGGGGCAAATTCCACCTCTCGCATCTGATGTCCAAGAGGTGTTGCCGCTCGGACATCACATGCAAGAGGTCATTCTGGCTCCTCCAGCTCTCGGGAGGGGCTCTTTAAAAAGTTATGGCCTCCATCGCTGTTCTCGGCGGCAGCTGCAATGCCCGCGGGGAGGGGCGGGGGGGGGGGAAATGTTCCCTTGCCTCCCTGAGCCCCGGGGTGGTGGCCTTGGACTCGTAGGGGCAAATTCCACCTCTTGCGTGTGATGTCCTTTTTTCCCACCATAGAGAACAATGGAGGGGATGGGGGCAACCTGTTTGGGGGCCCATAGAATTGGACCCCCTAGTTCAATGTTCATGAAACATGGCAGGTATCTTGGGGAGAGGCTCCAGCAGCTACCCTGCGATTTTGGAGTCTCTCCCTCAAACTCCCTCCCCTCCAGCCCCCAGAATATACCCTATGTTTTCGCCCTTTTCAGTGGCTCTTAAGATATAATGGGGCCGAAGTGCGGGAAGCCGATTCAGATCAGAGAATCTGATCCGGCCCGCAGCAGCCTGAAAGGGGCCCAATTGGGCCATTTTCGGGGGTGCATTCGGTTCAGACTAACTGAATGCACATTCCTCCAGCAGGTGGCTTGCTCGGGCTCTCAGCAGCCGCGGGGATCCTGAACAAGCTAAGGGAAGGGAAGGAGGTTAAAACCGCCTCTCCTTCCCTCCAGCAGCCGGCTTGCTCGGGCTCCCCGAGCAAACCAAGGGAAGGGAAGGTGGCAGAGCAGCTGGAGACATTGAGCCTCAGCTCCACAAGTAATGAGCACTAGAGCCCCACCCCCAGCAGCCCTCAAGCCAGAGTACCTGGAGCAGTCTTGGGAGGCGGATTGGCAAAAAGTAAAACCAAAAGCGCAG
>NW_015164667.1:396852-435423 GCF_001447785.1 Gekko japonicus | reverse complement strand
GCCCAGGGAAATGCTGATCGCCACTTTGGCGCTAGGAAGCAATTTTTCTCCAGGCCAGTTTGGCCCCCAGTGATCCTGGAGGTTTTTTAAAAATCATATTCTAGGTGTGGAACAGGGGTCACTGGGGTGTGTGAGGATATTGGTGAATTTCCTGCATTGTGCAGGGGGTTGGACTAGATGACCCTGGAGGTCCCTTCCCACTCTATGAGTCTATGACTCTATAATTCACCCAGGCTAGCTGTGGGCACGCCAGCACCTCTGTCAGGCAGAAGCACCTGAGATCCTCCCCCTCCCTTTTTCCTTTGCCCCACTTGGAGGCGAAGGGAAGGGAGAGGGGGGAAAGAATGGATCCCAGGTGCTTCTGCCTGTCAGAGGAGCTGGTGCACACTTCCGGTGATGTCAGGGGGTGTGGCATATGCTAATAAGTTATGCTAATGAGCTCCTGCAGCTCTTTTTCTACGAAATGATCCCTGGATAACACAAGGGAGAAGCTCACTGGCCGACAGCATCTTCTCACCTCTGAATATGAGCCTCTAGCTTGCCTCAAATGTCAGGACTGAGCTTTTAGAGTTCCTGGCCGGTTTTTTGTTATGTACTTGCTTATATGTTATGCTATGTAACCTACACCGGAGCTTCAGGCACACGCTCCATTGACTCTCAGGTATTCTAAACCCTGCAGTCGGATTGGTTGCTGTTGCGTAACATACCAATCCAGAAAGAGTCTGAACTTCGGCAGGAACGAATCCCATTAGTTCTAAATTCTCAATTGTAATTGGCCATTACTGTGCTGGGGGTATGGTTTCCCCTTGTTCAAAATGTGTAAAGTTGCATAGTTCTTGAGTGTTGTTTTTGTGTTGCTGTGTTCTGAGCTGAATAAAGAAATCACTGTTTTGGAAACACTGCCTCAATCTCAGTACATAATATTTTTATAGCCTAAAATGCAGCCAGAGTTACCATCCTTAGCATGTGAAATGGCCCTTACTATCAGGAACTCTCCTTCGTCTTTTAATACCAGTGCAGAAACGTACCATGAAATTGTTTACAAAGGTTTCCTAACAAGATTGTGTGTGTTATAAGTGACTTGTTGGGCAATATGGAAGAAAATGTGTCCAGAAATGATGATTTGTGGATTCAGTAATTTAGGTAGGGGAAGTATAATTCATAGAATATACTGTACTCTGTCTGGTTAGAAAGCAAACACGAGATTTCCAAAGGAAAATATGTAATATGTATTCTTCCATGTAAGATTATTTTTGTTTGTTTTGCTGTCATGGATTCCCTCAACAACTCCTGGATTTGTTTTTTGGTAAGGACCTTGAGAATTCTATGTGAGAAGTATTTGCCCTCCTACCCCATCAGAACTAAAGTTCTTCAAGTTTCTAAGTAAAAGAAACCAGCTATTAAATCAGCTGAAATCTGTAATATAAAGATGCCTAAAATGTTCAATAGCACTTTAAAGACTAAATGCTATGAAATTCTATGTACAGGAGCCACTTATGAAAATTACATTTTTTGCCTCTTATAAGAACAAAAGATGAACCTTGCTGAATCAGACCAATGGTCCATCTGTTCCAAAGTACTACTTCCCAGAATGCATAATAAGTTTTGCTGGGAAGTCCACAGTTTCATCCCATGCTGTCCCACCCTCCCAAAGCAGCTGGTATTCTAAAGAATACTAATTCTCAACAAGGAAGTTTCATTTAACTCATTAACCAATAATTCTATTTAAACAAATAGCCGTTGAGTGAAATGCCTCCATAAATGTGCCTAATCCCCTTTTATCTACTAGTGGCCATCACCATACCCTGTGGCAAGAAGTTCCACAAGCTAATTATGTGTTGTGTTAAAATGGTTATTCTTACTCTTGATAATGCAAACTCCCTTATCCAGTTAGGGCCAAATTAGATGTAACACTGAAAGCAGCAGTTTATGCATCTAGCTCCCTATGTCCATAGTATCTAGTAAAATCTAATAGTCACCCTGAGCCTGCTCTGGTGGGGAAGGTGGGGTATAAATAAAATAAATAAACTTGGCAGTGTCCTAGATTACCCCTCCCCCATCCAGTGACGTGGGATGGTGTAAAGGAGGCATAGATGTTGTGACATTAGGAGACAGCATTACAAAGGGGAGGGAGGAGCTAGAAGCACAGGTGCTGTTTTCAGGGCTAAGTACTGTATGATCCTAAGCAGAGTTATACCCTCTAATTAGGACTGCATTTTTAATGTCTGGTTTAGGTCTCCATGTCTATTGAGCTGCTTGTATGTTCTGTTTTAGTAGATGTGCATTCTCTAGTGGGTCAGCATTGTTAAAGCTCTCTTCTATTTGAAATTTTTTTATTTATCCAAAACTTTTTAGGTCACCTTTCCATTTGATCAGAGCCCCAAGGCTGCTCACATAAAACATTAGAACAATTAAAAAACTATAGGGAAATTTGGTGAATATAGCAGAGGTTGCCCAGTCAGAGAAGTGTAATACTGAGTGCAGTAAATAAATCTCCCAAGAAGTATATTGCAAAAAAAAAGTGAACTTATATTTATTCAAGTAGATCCAGTTCACATTCAGGCTGCAGCCCAAGGAGAGAACGAAGCCTAATCCGGAATCACGTGTCTGGGAGTATGAGAGGACTGTAGCGACGGTAGAGACCTTCAGAGACATGTGTCTCCATGGAAGGCCATGTGAAGCGAGAATGAGAGGACAAAGTGAGAGAGAGGATTGGTCAGAGGGCAGCTCTCAGGTTAAGACAAAGAGAGGCATCTCATTCAAGGAGAAAACACCTCTACACACTTAAAGTGATGTAGAGCCCCCTCCCCCCCATCCAGGCATGCTGAGTCACTTGATAAAAAATACATAACACCAGAACCAGGAAGGAGGGCCAATAACTGCTAATGGGGGAATGCCAAATGAAAGAAAGAATTTTGGTGCCACAACTGAGAAGACCCTTTCTCAGGTTGCCACGTGTCTAAACTCAGATGGCAAGGGGAACGTGAGAAAGGCTTCTGGAGCTGACTAGGGTGAGTGGATTTGTTTCAGGTTTACATGCCCAAGTTATTTTGCTACCCTAGGTATAAGAATAACATTAAATATAGACGAGAATATGCAATATCCGATGTACACAAAAAGAAGAAGCTGCAGCAAGGGGCAACCTATGGAAAAGGTAGTCAAATGGGGAGTGGGTCTCTACCTTCTTCATTCTGCTCACTGTCATTTCCTTGTGCATCCCCAGAATACTATTTTCAGGCTGTTTCCTGTTTCTTCTAGAGAACTCTTCCAACCTATCATGGAATTAGGATGTAACCTTCCTTCCTTCCTTCCTTCCTTCCTTCCTGGGAGTTCCAAAATAAACTACTTCCTTAATCACTTAGGGTGTGTTCAGATGGCTCTTTAGATCTGCGCAAGGTATGAGTGCCTCATGGATTTAAATGTAATGTCCAGACATCAACATCTGTGAAACGTCCATCTTCCATGAGCATCCTATTTTGCCGCTCTTCGGAGCCGTACCAAAAGGGTACTAGTTAAAATCTGGAGTTTTCGGTTCCGACAGGCGAATCGCGGACTTGCCCCCGTCTGGTCGTTCTGGTATGCAATTAAAAAATGGAGCCCATTCGGGATGGTCTGACATCAGACCATCCCAATCAGATGCCATTTTTAAAAAATCTTGATTCTGCACATGCGCGGATAAACAAGGCCGCAATATCACGCCTATGCACATGCGGAAAAAAAAGGAGGGAAGAGCAGAGGACCACCACACATGTCTCCTTCAGTGGACGCCGTCTAGACAATCCACAGCGGAAGCAGTGCACGGTAAGGCAATTCCCCCGGGGGATGTCTGGTCATGCGAGGCCGGATAAAAAAGATCTGGATCAAATTAGAGCTGGGCCAATAGTGGGATTAGCTGCCCATCTGAACGCACCCTTAGTGTCACTGATGCTGAATATTCATTCTACCTCCCCCCCCCCGGATACTATTTTTTTATTTTCATTTTTCAGATATGTGTCTGCCTTTGGCAGTGGGCAATATTTCTCTTGGAGTACAGGCAAAGAGCTGCTAATGTGCCTATGTGCAGCTTTAATGAACACTACTACCCCTCTCTCAGGCAATTGCATAGTTTAGGCAATAGTTCTTGAACTTCTGGCACCTTAGCCATTCATCTAGTTTGCCTATGTGGCTGGATTGACATTGAAGTTAAGGGTGAATTTGATTTCAGACTTGCAAAGCTTCAAAGGTAAGTGTGTCACAGAGACATATCTCTCTTCCTTAGAGATCTGATTTTGTGACCTTTTTTGTAGTGAAAAGAGTATTCAAGAGGTTCCTTGTACTGAAAGATCTTTTGTTAAGTTATTGATAAGACATTTTGGAGAAGTGCAAAGTACATCACTGGGGTGGGTTTGAACTGGCAGTCTCAAAGCTTATCAGCTTTTAAAGAGCAGCGAGCTGCTTAGAATTCATTTGCCTTTCTTTTAGAGGCTTTACCTAGCAAATGTACCATAAAAGACCTGGAAATGTTTCCTGCTGCTTTCTTATGAATGTCTCTATGGATGGGATACAGCCTAATTTTTAGGGCCTTGTATTTAATCAGGAATATTGGCCTTGGGTGTCTCTGGCAGCTTTGTATCATGATCTACCTGATGGGATGCAAATGTGGCCTGGCTAGAGCTGACAGGCATCAGTACTGTAACACTGTCCCAATGCCCACCGAGATACTTTGTAATTGCTCTCCTTAGAGAAGACTAGTGAGAAGCAAGTAGAAGGTCAAGACAAGAATGGCTATGGAGCTAGCTAGCGTCAAGGGCATGCCAGCCAAGGACAGGCATCTGATGGATCGCTTTTCATGCTAGAAGGGGTGCTATAGTAGCAACATCCAACAGGAGGATAACAGCTAAAGGTGAAGCTTCCCCCTTTTAAGATATTATTTATTTAGAAAACTTTATGCTGTCTTTCCAGGAACCTCCCCAAGGCAGCTTACAAAATAAAATGTATGATTATGGGTAAATGGGTACTGTGTAACATAGGCTGTGTTATGTTATCTAACAGTGTGTTTCCCAGACTGTTTGTCTTGACCCAAAAGTGGGTTGTGAAGACTGTGAAAGCTGGCCCCAGGCTTTTGTAGTTTAACTGATTTATGCATGCTTTATTTTTTTTTATGGTGGGTAACCATACCAACTCTCTCATGGATCACTGCCATAATGTGGTGAGGGGATTTGCATGGTTCGATGAGGCTGTGGGCTATGACTTGGAGGGCCACCCAGGATGGGCAGGCAATAGTGGAGAACTCAGACAAAACATGATCCACTGGAAATGGCAACCCACTCCAGTATCTTTGCCAAGAAAACCCCATGGACAGTAACAAAAGGCTAAAAGATATGATGCCTGAAGATGAGCCCCTCAGGTGGGAAGGTGTCCAGTATGCTACTGGGGAAGAGCAGAGGGCAAGTACAAGTAACCCCAGAAAGAATGAAGTGGCTGGGCCAAAGTGTCTGATGCTGAAAGGAAAGTCTGATGCTGCAAAGAACAATACTGCATTGGAAACTGGAATGCAAGGTCTATGAATCAAATAAGTTGGATGTGGTAAAAAATGAGATGGCAAGACTGAACATCGTTACCTTGGGAATCAGTGAACTAAAGTAGATGGGAATGGGAAAATTTAACTCAGAAGACCATTATATCTACTACTGTAGCCAAGAATCCCATAGAAAAAATGGTGTGGCCTTTATAGTCAACAAGAGAGTGAGAAAGGCAGTAATCTCAAAAATGATAGAATGATCTCGGTCCGAATCCAAGGCAAACCATTCAACATCACAGTAATTAAAGTCTATGCCCCAACCACTGACACTGTAGAGGCTGAGGTGGATCGGTTCTATGAAGACCTACAACACCTCCTAGAACTAACACACAAAAAAGATCTCCTTATCATCGTAAGGGACTGGAATGCGAAAGTAGGAAGTAGGTAACCGGAATAATGGACAAATTTGGCCTTAGAGAACAAAATGAAACTGGGCAAAGGCTAACAGAGTTTTGTCAAGAGAATATGCTGGTCATAGCAAACATCCTCTTCCAACAACCTAAGAGCCGGCTCTACAAATGGACATCACCAGATGGGCAACACCAAAATCAGATTGATTATATCATTTGCAGTCAAAGATGGAGAAGCTCTGTACAGTAAATAAAAACAAGACTTGGAGCTGAATGTGGCTCAGATCATTAGCTACTCATTGCAAAATTCAGGCTTAAACTGAAAAAAGTTGGGAAAACCACTAGGCCATTCAGGTTTGATCTAGATCACATCTCTGATGAATATACAGTGGAGTTGAAGAATAGGTTTAATGGACTAGATTTGATAGACACCGTGCCTGAAGAACTATGGATGGAGGTTCGTGACATTGTACAGGAGGCAGCAATCAGCACCATCCCAAAGAAAAAGAAATGCAAGAAAGCAAAGTGGCTGTCTGATGAGGCTTTACAAATAGCAGAGGAAAGAAGGAAAGTGAAAGGCAAAAGTGAAAAGGAAAGATTTATCCAACTGAATGCATATTTCCAGAGAACAGCAAGGAGAGATAAGGAAACCTTCCTGAATGAATAATATGCAAAGTAACAGAGGAAAACAATAGAATGGGAAGGACTAGAGATCTCTTCAAGAAAATTGTAGAAATCAAGGGAACGTTCCATGCAAAGCTGGCCATGATAAAGGACAAAAACGGTAGGGACCTAACAGAAGCAGAAGAGATTAGGAAAAGATGGCAAGAATACACAGAAGAACTATACAAGAAAGACCTCAATGTCCTTGACAAACACGACGGTATAATCACTGACCTTGAGCCAGACATCCTGGAATGTGAAGTTAAATGGGCCTTAGAAAGCATTACTAACAACAAAGCTAGCGGAGGTGATGGTATCCCAGTTGAGCTATACAAAGTCTTAAAAAGACGATGCTCTTAAAGTGCTGCACCAGCAAATTTGGAAAATGCAACAGTGGCCACAGGATTGGAAAAGATCAGTTTACATTGCAATCCCAAAGAAGGGTAATGTCAAAGAATGTTCAAACTATTGCACAATTGTACTCATTTCACATGCTAGCTTGGTCCTGCTCAAGATCCTACACGCTAGGCTTCAGCAGTACGTAGATAGAAAATTGCTAGAAGTACAAGCTGGGTTTCGAAGAGGTAGAGGAACTAGAGATCAAATTGTCAACATTTGTTGGATTACAGAGAAAGCAAGGGAGTACCAGGAAAACATCTACTTCTGCTTCATTTACTACACTAAAGCCTTTGATTGTGTGGATCACAACAAACTGTGGAAAGTCCTTAAAGAGATGGGAGTACCAGATCACCTCACATGTCTCCTGAGAAACCTGTATAAGGGTCTCAAGAAGTGACAGGTAGAACCGGATATGGAACAACTGATTGGTTAGCATAGGAAAAGAAGTACGACAAGGAAGTATATTGTCACCCTGCTTATTTAATTTATATGCAGAGTACATAATGTGAAATGCCAGCCTGGATGAATCACAAGCTGGGAAAAACATTCAACAACCTCAGATATGCAGAAGATACCATTCTAATGGCAGAAAGTGAAGAGGACCTAGAGCCTCTTGCTAAGGATGAAAGAGGAGACTGCAAAAATTGGCTTAAAACTCAACATTAAAAAAAACTAACATCATGGCATCCAGACCCATCACTCTATGGCAAATAGAAGAGGAAGTCATGGGAGCAGTGACAGAATTCATATTCCTGGGATCCAAGATCACTGCATATGGTGACTGCAGCCATGAAATTAAAAGATGCCTGCTCCTTGGGAGGAAAGCGATGGCAAACCTAGACAGCATAATAAAAAATAGAGATATCACCCTGCCAACAAAAGCCTGTATGGTCAAAGCAATGGTATTCCCAGTAGTCATGTATGGCTGCAAGAGTTGGACCATAAGGAAGACTGAGTGCCGAAGAACAGATGCTTTCGAATTATGGTGCTGGAAAAGACTCTTGAGAGTCCCTTGGTCTGCAAGGAGATTGAATCAGTCAATCCTAAAAGAAATCAAACCTGACTGTTCCCTGGAAGGCCAGATACTGAAGCTGAAGCTCAAATACTTTGGCCACCAAATGAGAAGGGAGCACTCACTGGAGAAAACCCTGATGCTGGGAAATACTGAAGAGAAAAGAAGAAGGGGACGACAAAGGCTGAGATGGTTAGACAGTGTTATCGATGCAACGAACATGAAATTAAGCAAACTCCGGAGGACAGCAGAAGACCGGAGGGCCTGGCATCATGTGGTACATGGGGTCGCAAAGAGAGACTTGACTGTGTAACTGAACAACAACAAACCATACCAAGTAAATTTGGACTTATGCGTCATTACAGCAAACAGGTTGAGAACCACTACTCTAGTCAACAACAACTCTAGTCAAGAAGGGTTACCCCAATGAGGACAGTGCTCAACAATAATGACTTCCTTTCCCTCAAAAGGTGCCCAGGCCACTTACAGAGCTGGAAAGGGAGGAGAACATTTTCGCAGGCTCTTAACCATGGATCGGGGTCCCTAAAATGATATAATATAAGATAGGAATGGATCTAATGCCTAATCCCTTGTTTATCTGTTAGGGGCTGGACATGAAGGCCACATTATTGAGGTGGTCCTCTAAAGCTACAGATTTCAAGACAACCAGTTTTTCCTTCTGAAACCTCTCTCCCTGTATTCCCCTATTGGTTTAATATATAAACATTTGGGAAATGCATTCATCTCCATCCCAGTACTACAGACTGGATCAGATTGGTTTGCACATTGAATCAGACTGATTTGCAGACTGATTACACAGATTGTTTCTGGGTTTTCCGTTCTTTCTTTCACTCAGACATCCTTTACAGAACCCAGGCCCAACCTCTGTAAACTATATGCACAAATGGGCCCTAATGCATGTACGTCATTGTATAATGCCACAAGGCTACATGGAACCATGTTGCTCAGCTTCTCTAGTTGCTGTGGTCTGACTGCTTTTCATGTTCATTGTCTGGTTCCTGTGAGTACAAAGGGCCACTTTGTGAGGAGCTCTGCCATCAGCTTATCTAATGTTATTAGGAGTGTCTCTGGACAAAAGTCTCGTTCTATTCTGTTGGCAAGCACTTACATTTTCTTTGTACAGGATCACAAATGTTCTATTGGTTTAACTCCTTGTTTGCATCTCATAAAATAGCAGGAGAATTTTTCTGCCTGACCTTGATTGATATTTTTTTTTTTGCTTAGGAAACTGAGAAGATAATCTTGCCCAAATGTTTAGATTTGATCCATGACTTTCAGTGAGCTGCCTTCTGCACTGCCATCTGGAAACTCATTGTATGCTCATGTTGTTCAACCACTGGCAGGTATCCTTAAAGACACATGTAAAGGCGATCAAATTGTGTTGTTTGATCACTTTTGTATTGCATTGTGAAAGTATCCAGCTAAGGCACAAATCACTTTGACTGCACTGGAGTGGAATGTGATGTAAAAGACATGTCTGCCATTCATTGCTTGGCAAGCCACCAATTTACCACAAATCATCAGGGGTCACTTCGTAGAAAAAGAGGTGCAGGAGCTCATTAGCATAACTCATTAGCATAACTTATTTGCATATGCCGCACCCCCTGACATCACTGGAAGTGTGTCAGAAGGCAACACCCACCGCTCAGGCTCCACTGGGCTGTTTTGAATTGCTAGCATTTGGGGAGGAACGTGCAGATCTGTCCTCGCAGAGGAGGGAGAGCTTGTACCGGAATAAAACTTGGTCTTAAAGGTGCCACTGGACTGTTTTGGATTGGGGGGCCGGGGGGGCTCTGCAATTTACCTGGCTGCTTCTTGCTCTGAGTGAGGGCTACTGGGAGCAGGGGGTGGGGCTTGTTGCATGTGCCCACCCCCTGGGCTCTTTACTGCCGGAGCTCCGCTCCTGCGCGCTCCTGCAGGAAATTATCCCTGCAAATCATACATGGAGACAGTAGAATGCACCCCCCAACTTGCACATGGAGATCTTCTCAGTTTCTTTGCATTCTCTTAGTGGCTTTTCTCTAAACCTCCACCAGAAACCTCCCAGCTTACAGAACACTATGATGAGGGCAAACATTAAAAATACTGTGGAACTGGCAAACTATTTAACATCTCCAGAAGTAAAAGGGTTTAGAAGAGCTTTCACTCTGGTTAGGTGCTCTGCCTTCCCTTCTGCTGTACTTGAATGAAAATACAGGAATATTCCTTTCACAGAAAGGCTTTGTACCTGCCCATTAAGGAAGGCTGAGACTACACAGCGCATGTTTTTCATATGCCCGTATTATAAGGTGGTGTGTAATGAGATCATCATCCTGTTGATTGAAAAAAAAGGGCTTTTCTGAAAAGCTAGATTCAAGGTTCTTCCATCTGATAGAAATCCCAGGATAACCTACAAAGGAGCCAATTTCTGTATGATGATACTTAGGATACATAAATTTTATGGTAGTTAGATATTAGGTAGTAACAGTAGTTAGACATTAGATTAAATTTTAAACTGCTTTTTAATGTTTTTTATATATTTTAAAATTTTGGAATCTTGTGAATGAGTACTTCTTTTTTGTATGACTGGTCTAAGGACCGCAACAATAAACTGAACTGAACTGAGTATCCACACAAATGGGGCCACCCTTTGAATATCTTTTTTAGAATGAAAAATTGTTGCCTGATTAGTTTTGAGGAAAGACCTCTCTGTATCCACCTATTAGCTCCCCCTGAGATAGTGCTGAGGAGAATAACTGCCAAGTCGAAACTTCTCTCAATGACACACAGAGCAATCATTCCACAACAGCAAATACTGAGACCACGAGAACAAACAGACTGTCAGTCATTTCATTTTCTTCTGTAATAGGAGCGCATCCAATATGATATCCTGGCAGAGCAAAACACTTGAATTTGACCAAACTGCAACATTTGATACAATGACGAGTGCAATATTTGCCCCTGGCTTTCAATTTCAGCTTTGTTTTTGTCATTGCTTTTCTTTCACACTCTCTCCAGGAACAGAAATGAGTTATGGAAGCAACTGTCACAGGTTTTTCCAGAGTGAATTGGCACAACATCCTGAATAAGGCTATCTTTTTAATGCATTAACCTTTGGCACTCTTATGCTCTAGACCACATATAGCCAATTTCCCAAGGTGGTGGTCAATCTTCCCTTGCTATGGAATTATTGTAATAGATTATTGACTGTGTTGCCTGTTTCAAAATACTGGGGAGGAAAACCAAAGATTATGTGCCTTGCTCTTTTTCTTTTAATCAGTTGGACAAAGGTTCAAATCTCCACACTGCCATGAAGTTCACTAGGTGGCCCTCGGCCCGTCCTGTTCTCTCACTTTAACTATCCTACAGGGTTGTTGTGAGGTTAAATCAAAGAAGAAAAACCATTTATACTGCCCTGAACTCCTTGGAAGAAAGGCATGATAAAATCATACTTTACAATTGAAAAATGTATTAGTCAATGAAAGTGGCTTCCTAGCCTGCATTTCTTCTTATTGGAGTGAAAGATTATACAAAGGTGCTGAAGCTGATCAGAAGAAGCAACCAAGGCGTTTCCATCCCCACATCATTTTCTCCTTTACTCTGGGAGAGAGTGGGACTGCAACGTGTGGCAACAGACCTCACTGGGACCTTCATTTTTGTGCCCACCAATGACCAGAGCGTACTTTCTGCCAAATGGCAGTGCCAGACAGACTGTTATCATTTATTTATTTACAATATTTCTATGCTGCTTTTCTTTCCAAGTCAGGGTCTCCAAGGTAGAGAACATGAAAGGATTTCAAACATTAAACAGTTATTATCATTGTACTAATATGTATGAAGCTCTTTTTGGTGACTTGCATTCTGTGGCCCATTTCCAATGATGGAAGAGCACTTCTGCCATTGAAAGATGGGAACAATTTCTGCTGATCCTCTGTCCAACTGCAGACACACACCCACACCCCTTTACCACCTATGATATTCATGGAGCAAAATACCAGGAGCAAAATTTTGGAAGGCTGAATTGGCTGCATCAGGAGTGAGGAAATTTCTGCTCCATGAACTCTGTCTGCAGAATCATCACTATTTTCACTGAAGAAATTTGGCTTGGTGAGCTTTTAGAAAACTTCCAGTGTTTACTGCAGCCAGTAAGGTTGCTAACCTCCAGGCACTGAAACAAGCTCTGCCTTGTGAGCATATGTGTGCTTGTCTGGTCTGGTTGGTCTGGCCTCCTCTCTCTGCCTCTCTCTCCAGCCTGAGAAAGCCATGATCATGTCACCCTCATGCTTTACACAAGAGTAGACATACTATCAAAGTCAATGGTGCTACTCTCTTGTAAAAATCACACCTTTCTCCCCAGTTGGGAAAGCCCTTCTTCTGTTTGTTACGTTCTTTTAATGTTTTCAGTTTTAAAATGTTCCACTAGATTGTCTCTTGACCCTTCACACCTTTCTCCCCAGTTGGGAAAGCCCTTCTTCTGTTTGTTACGTTCTTTTAATGTTTTCAGTTTTAAAATGTTAGGAACCAAGTGACTGAGCAAACAAATTAACTGTTGTGCTTCAGAGTTGCTGTTTGAGAGTGTACTGTGCTTTACACAAGAGAAAATGGGGCTACTCTCACCAAATGGGGCTAGTCTCACAGAATGAAGGCAGAGAGAACAAGGCTACTGAAAGGCTCAAATGCTTCAGTGCCTCTGCAACACACACACACACACACACACACACACAAACCTGGAACAGAGAGAACCCATGAGGGGAAGTTTGAACTGATCCCACCAATAGAGCAATCATCAGAAGTGGCACAACACATGCGAAAACACGGAAGGCGTTTAGTATTGTGTATTGTGCTGTACATTAGTATTGTGTATTTAGTATTGTGCTGTACATTACAGATTTCATGTACTTTTAAGTCTCTAAATATTTATAAACTGTAGAATTTTAAATGGAGATAGGCTTGCCAAGTCCCCCCAGGGGGCAGGGAAAACCCCGCCCCAGAGGCCCGTTCCCCGCCAGCGGCGGATCGGGCCCCGGGGGGAACCCCACCCCCAAAGTACACGACGTGCACATCACCCGGAAGTGACGCGACCATGCCGGGCACGCTGGGGGCGGGGCCATGGTCATCCGAGGTAAACTCTATGGTTTCCTCCAGGAACAAGCCGAGAGCCCCCCGCTTCAGCAGCAGGTAAGACTTGGCAACCCTAAATGGAGACCATGGATCTGGTGTGCTGCTGGTGGTGACTCTACTAGCATCTTGCAAATAACAGTAGACTACTGTGTATCTCAGTGTTTTCTGGCAAATGAAGCAGCAATAGCATAATATCCCAGAAACAAAGCTTTCCTTTTCATCTCCCCATGATGAACACTTCATATTAAATAATACAAATAATCTGAATACACACTGCAGCCATCTATATTTTCAGCCTCAAATCAGTGTAATAGAATTTTTCACATTGTCAAAGAATATGAGATATTACATTAGTGGCCTGAACAGCTTATCAAATGTAGGGAGTATTGTAGGCTAGAAAGCTGAACTTCCGTGTGTGCATGCTTTATTTCATTCTTATTTGCAAAGAATGCTCAATTGTATACCTCTCTGGGAGATTTGCAAGTGTCAAAGTAGTATTAAAACGTTTTCTGAAATATGTTTGTGCGATGACAAAGCAAAGGAAACTATTCATCCAGTGGAAAGCTACTCAGATAAATAAATCTGGAGGAGCTAGAATTATGCTGGTCCCCCCCCCCTTGTTATTTCTTCCATTTTAGGTGGCATGAGGAAAACAGCATGTTAGGTGGCCTGGAAACTGACATGAAGTGACCTAGAACATCATGGGAGAGGAGTATCTGCTGCTTGTAAACAGCAGCATGTATTGCTCAAATAATGACTGGTTTGCTTTGTCAAATGTAAGGAATCAGCATGTGCATTTTAGTAGTTTTTTGTTGTAATTTTTCCTGATGTCCCCTCTGTGCTTTATTTGCAGTACAATGTTTCTTATCTAATCTCCTATTCTCTAAGACCAACTCCTGCCTAATAAGAGTTTTTTTGGAGAAAAGCCTAAGAAGTGAGATGAGGATTGTCCGAAAACTGCAATAAATGCTGCTACATTGCTCAGCCCAAACAGCAAACCTAACCTGGAATCTTTTGTAATGACTGGGCCTTGTCATAAAGGATGATAAGGACTGACATGAGGATTTGTGGCTGATTTATCTGGTTATTTTGTGTTTCCTCTCTTGGCCAGAAGTGAGTTAGCTAAACACCTACCGAAAATTCTTCAGGCCCAACCTTAAAAACCTGGGGCACCTGCTTGAGAGTTAATACTCATTTCCCCTATAGAGACCCAGCATAGTGTCATGATTAGGGTGTTGGGATAGGCTCTGGAAGACCCAAGTTCTAATTCCTACCCTGCCCTGAATTACCTCAGGCTGGGGTTACCAACCTCCAAGTAGATCCTGGAGTTCTCCTGAGATTACATCTGATCTCCAGACTACAGAGATCAGTCCCCCTGAAGGAAAGGGCCGCTTCAGAGGGAAGATTCTGTGGCATCACATCAACACTGAGCTTCCTCCCCTTCCTAAACTCTGCCCTCCCTAGGCACCACTCCCAAATCTCCAGGCATTTGCAGCTGGGTTTGGCAGCCCTACCTTGGACCAATCACCCCTTTTCACCTAATCTAACTCATAGGGGAGGGGAGGGACCTCAGCAGGGTATAATACCCTACAGTCCAAACTCCAAAACAGGGGGACTGCTATCTGCAGTCTGGAGATCAGTTGTAAGGTTGGTAATCTAGTCTGGAAATGAGTAGGCAAAAGCTAGGCCTTGGGAAGTTGTCTTCTCTTGAGGTCAAAACCTCCTTCAAGGGATCTGCAAGTGCCCCCATTTTTCTTTGTGACATGTGTAATTTCTGGTTTTCTGACCATCAGTTCCACACTGGAGACTGCTAAATAATCCTGAGTAATGCAATATATTTAATCCTGAAGGGTTCCTAATGATTATTATTGCACAATGTTTTGCCTATGAACAATTATATACATGAAAAAACACTCCTTATTACATTTGGATTGGATGGTAATTAAGACTAATTTAGAAAGAGACTATATGCAATTTGGGTGATTTGGGAAAGGATTATAATCAATGCGAAGTTATGTTTCACTTTTAATTGCTTGAATTCTATCTGGATTTTTCATGCAATGTTGCTGTACCTCATTTGGCATACTCAAGATGATCTTTAGGGGAAGAAACTGGCATCCGCTAAGAAATGTGCACCTAACTAGACACAAATGAAATTATTTGTAAAAACATAAAATTTTCACCCTTCACTTCTTAGCCAGTGAGGTTTCCAAGAGCAAAAGCTTGGGGGATTGGTTGGACAGTTGATTAAAAATATGTTAATCTCCTTCTGCTTCACATCAGGTAACCCTTTACCATTCCTGGAATGCTCCTGCCTCTCCTGCTTTTGTTTACTAGTGCCCCTTACTGATCGCTCCGCACATCACCAGAAGGGGAACTTCAGTGATCTTTGGATCCCAGATCATTATCCAGTTTTGCAAAATGTGAATGTTTAAGTACCAATATCAACTTAAACGTCTATTACAAATCAAATTTTCCATTGAGACTGGTGTCTTCATGAAGGATTAAGACTTACGGTACTTCCAGGAATAGCCCAAGGGGGAGCAATCTCCTCTCTCAATAAGGAGGTGCGGATTAATCTCAGGTAGTCCTGGTACCTCAGACTAAAGCAGGAACAAGACTGGTTGGTAACTGGAGTGGGATTGAAGCTGACGTGGAAAACAAGCAGTGGCTGCCAAATACAACACAGAGGTGAGAAGCTGACATGCCCCCCCCCCCACAGCACCATGTTGGGTATTTACTGTGACAGATTATAGATTTATTTGGGACATTTGTAAGATTTTTATTTATTTATTTACTCCATTAATACCCTACCTTGCTCCTCTAGGGAATCCAAAGTGGAATGGAATTTATGGAATTTGCTTTAAAATTTGTATATGTATAGGAACATGTCCTCTTTCTCTTAGATGTAATTTTAAAATAAGAGTACATAGTCATATAATGTTCTGAGGTTTCACATGCTTTATAACTGTTCAACAACTACAGCAACCGTTTAAGCCAGGATAATGTTATTTTGCCTGAATTAATAAGTGGACCGACTCTGTTAAAACAAAAATGACTTGTGCAGTGGAGCATACCCATAGATGGGATGATTTTCTCCTGTGGGGAGTGATGTTCTTGCCTCTCCCCTCCTGCTGCATTAAAGATATGAGATGAAGCAAAGAGACTGTGGCTTATTGAAGCAAAGGATAGTTAATATTTTGGTGATTTTTATTTTTTTAAAAATCAGCACTTACTGTTATGCTTTGCTGCTTCTCAAGCCTGAACAGCTTTTGAGCCCCCTCCCCAAACTTTCCTAGACACAGGGCCGATCATAAATGGCTGTGATCTCTTGTTACAGGTTGATGGCTGTTTCATGGTCTTTTGTTCTGATTTTCTTCCCAAATGTGTCCAGTCGTTCAGAAGTAATTTAGATGGCTGGCAAACATCACTGCAGCCATGCCATTCAAACTGCAACAGTTTCTGTTTGCTTTAGCTTCCTACATCTGGCCTGCACAGAACAGTCACTGTATGTGTCTAATAAGCTGCCTGTAAGTGGACGTCTGCTCAGCACATAATTTCACACAGAGATGTGCTAGGCTAGAAGGATGTTTGCATGTCTCCTAATAACAATGACTCCCTGTGCAACAAAGTAAAGGGCAGTGGTACTGTACTCAGAGTTTCAAGATGGCATCATCTTGAAGCTGTCCAAATGCTGAGATTGTTTGATGATCGTCAGTGACCTGGCTACAGCCTGTGTCAGGGTGTTATGGATTTCAGAACAGTGTTTGTTTGTTTTTTGCTGGTACAATCCTAAAACCACTTTCCTGAGTTTAAGCTTCATTGAATGGAACTGAGTAGCAATTACTCTGGAGTAGGATTGCACTCTGTGTGTGCTTCGCAATATGAACCTTTCTATTAATTGCATCAAGTAGTATTTTAAGTTTATGCAAGATTAATTTTGCAATATGAACCTTTCTATTAGTATTTTAAGTTTATGCAAGATTAATTTTATATAAAACAATATAGGGGACACAGTTCTGATCGATGTGGAGCAAAGTCCTTTGAACAAACAAAATGTGCATATGTAAGTGCCTTGTTGCTGAGCTTCAGCTATGCTCTCATCATGACATGTAAGAGAAAGTTAATAATTCTTGTAACTGTCTGCAAGTAAAATTGAAAAGAGATTGCCACAGGTCTGTCCTGAATATTTGGCTTTGAATATTGCCTTGTATAAAACTATATAGGGGACACAGTTCTGATCGATGTGGAGCAAAAATAATGGCTTTTGCCATTAGAGGGTGCCAGAGACTTTCCACAGATGGATTTTTGTCATCTTTATATAAATGCAGATATATTAAAAATTATATCTGAAAACAATTATAATATGGTAGCCTAGTGAGTCAACAAGTGCCAGTAAATTTGCAGTTCAATTCACCTCCCTCAGCTTTTACAGCAGTCGAGTGTGGGAGAAAATCTCACAACAGGAACTGATCAATTCAGTCTGTCATGCAATTAGAAAAGGTTCAGGCATATGGCCCTTCAAGATGGCTTGCCTAATCAAAGCATATTGTAACCCATAGTGACTGCAGGAGAAGTTGGGCCTGGTGGCAGAGAAACTGGCTGCTTGAGGCTCATGTTTAATGGTCAGACCTGCCTGTTCATGCTGGCCTTGGGTATCTGGCCCACGTCTTTATAGACTTGTTACAATGGCCTTTTGTTCTGCAAAAAAAAATCAGTGCTTTCTCTCCTTGTTCAGTTTTTCTTTACTATTTGAATCCAGTAAAGTTGCCATGGTGGAGAAGCCACACTTCCTGGGTTTCCCATTACTCTGGCTATAGGAAAGCAGAAACCAAGATTGTTCCTCAGGGAAGGAGGAGATCCAGCCTAATTCTGTACAGCAATTTGCTCATGCATATATATCACACAGCTGTCTGGTTCAGATTTAGCAATACATGGACATGTCACATGCTTGCATATCCATTTGTGATTTGCAATACCTGTTAAGAGTGGGAGAGAAAACCATACTTTGCTAGTTTGTTTGTAACAATAAACTATGGCTTGCAGTAGTCATTCAGAGGGGAAAGCACCACATAAACCCCAGGGTTCACTCACACATGGTGCCAAGCCATAGTTGGCTTTATGTCTGAACCATGAGAATATCCACCCAGTCACTGAGTTACTGCTTGATGGCTTTAAGCAAAATAGGAGGACTAATGGTTGAAAAAAAATCATTCAGATCCAATGAAGTGTTTCCATGGAAAATGATTCCCACCTACGGAGCATGACTTCTTCATGTAGGACAGGAAAGTTCAGCTTATCTGGGTATGAAGAATCAGGACAATTCCCCTCAAATTCTTGTCAAAGTTTACTGTATGCCAGTGTAAAAACAAAAAAGGATTACCCCAACAAATAAGAATCCTGTCTTGTATGTATGAGCACAGGGAGTATGAGCATAGGTAACGATAATTATGCAATGAACATGAAGTTAAGCAAACTCTGGAGCATGACGAAAGACAGGAGGGCCTAGTGTGATGTGGTCCATGGGGTAGCGAAAAGTTTGCCTCGCCTGTGTGACTGAACAACAACAAAATATGGTTGAGATAATTTCTTTTTGTTTTGTTTTCATCACAGACTGCATATTTCCTAATTTAAAAAAATCCATGAGGATTTCAAGAAGAAGCCAAATTGTGGCAAATGACGCTGGAATGTGAAAGCTGCTTTTACAGTTTTTCAGTAACCCTAAAGGATTGTCACTACAGAGCTTTCTTTCAGTTGTCATGTGTTCAGGGTTTCCCCGACTGACACACTCCAGAAATCTGAGACAGGAGAAGTTATGCGTGACTGAAGAAAGATCAAGAATGAGCTATGAAAGCATCAACGACATGACAGGGGAATTCCAACCTGTGTGTCTCATCACATCCACAAGGAACACATTTTCATCACAGATAGGCAATAAGGATAAGTCATTCTTTCCAATGATTGGTGAATGTTGCTATTGTTGCAGGATAGGTGAGGAAGGTGTGTTTCATGGGTGGAAATTCTTTCAGTCTAGGAAGCACTCTGTAAGATCCATCCTGTTGCTGGGTATTGGCTTTCCAGTGCAAGGCAAGATTCACTTTTTACATGTTACAGAGAACATGCTATTTTGACATGGTGATTTTAGAAAAAAGTAATGCATGCCAATAAATAAAAATAAATGGTGATAAGTACTTGTACCTTTTCCTGCCTTTGTATTTGGTTATAGCTGAATCTGTGTTTTAATACTTGAATGTGAAAACCAGGGGTCATTTAGTAGAAAAAGAGCTGCAGGAGCTCATTAGAATACGGTATGCTAATGAGCCACTAGGCTATTAGCATAAAAGCTTATTAGCATATGAAATGCCCCCTGACATCACCGGAAGTGATGTCAGAAGGGGAAGCAAAAGGGGGGGAGGCATCTTCAAAAGCCTCCTCTTCTCTTCCCCGGGGGGGGGGGAAGCAAGAGAGAAGGAGGCAATGGGCCTCCTCGGGCCTCCCTGGGGCCACAGCACTCCAGCGCAGGCCCCAGGAGGCCGGTGACAGGCCGTAGCACAGGGAGCTGGGGGCGGGGCTTGCTGCCACCACCATTTTGCCAGCTCCTTCGGCGCGCTCTGGCCCCAAAAGACCCCTGGTGAAAATACTGATGTCTGTCAGGCCCCCAGTCAACTCACTCTCGACACCGTTTCTTTGAAGGAAACTTTATTGGAGACATTTGAGATGCTTCGAAGGTGAAAGTCTTTGTTAGGACTAAGGGGCAAAGCAACAGGACCTAAGGTATAGTCAAAAGCCACATTGCAGTCTTACATCACACACAAAAGCAAAACTAGCACCCCTGACAGATATATGGGTACAGGCTAGCCATTCAAAGTCTTATCTTCTTCAAGGACGAGAGTTTGTGAAACTCATGCCTTGAGGTGCATGTTTTGGGAAGAGTTACAAAGCAGCCCATCTCTAACTCCTACGTTCAATCAGACTCACACAAATTCACACTCCTCTCCCCCCAGGAATGTCATGTCAGCGAGGGCAATAGATAAGGGGCTGGGAAAGGGAACCAGATGGATAGGGAACAACAGGATACAAGCAGGTAGTAAATAATGCAGTAAATATCTCAGATACAGCCTGAGTCTACCGCCCCCCTCAAGCTCATCCCCCCCAACTTGCCGGGATGGAAGTGATGGAACCGTTTAACCAATTTGGGGCCCCGGACATGCTCAGCCCCCACCTATTCTTGTTATTCTGGCCCACAGTCCTTCCATTTGATCAGGTACTGTAGGCGGCCTCCTCCACCACATGGTGGGTTTGTTTATCAATCAGAAGAGACGGTGGAGCTGGAAGACGAGGTGCCCATGGTGAGGGTCCTGGATCTCACTTCAATAGGCTACAGTGAAACACAGGATGCAAAGTACATAGTGATTTAGGCAGATCAACTTCCACTGCAACCTTATTTATGACTCGTACTAGTTTAAAAGGGCCTAGGTATTTCCATCCCAATTTCCTCCTAGGCTGCAACCCTTTAATATTCTTAGTAAAAATATATACAGAGTCACCAGGAGTTAAGTCCCACTCGGGGCTGTGTTTGCCATCAGCATAGCATTTATAGTCCTCCTTTGCCTTTTTGAGTGTTTTTCATAACAGCTCCCAGTTCTTAGTTACATTTGACCACCATAATTGAGCATCCCCTTTTATAGGTTCAGAGAGATCTACCAAGGGAAGAGGGGCCCCTTCATACCCATTGGGGTTCCCAAGTACTTACCGCGATCTGGCGGGGGACACATGCTTCCCGGCTGGAACATTCCCCCCTGTAACGCACCATGCCGTCGCCAGGAAGTGACACTGGGTGACGCTCTGGCAATGGGGCTGAAAACTCGATGGTACCTGGCGACAGCATGGTGCGGTGCGTCTGTTGTCTCTGCGGGAATTATCCTGTGAAGACGTCTGTGTCCCCCGCTGAATCACGGTAAGTACTTGGGAAGCCTGATACTTATGCACTGCCATGAAGGGGATCATTCCAATGGAACTGTGCAACGAGTTATTGTAGCAGTATTCTGCAAATGGGAGGAGGGGCACCCAGTCGTTTTGTTGATGGTTTACATAGCACCACAACACCTGCTCCAAGATTTGGTTTGTGTGTTCAGTTTGTGCATTTGTTTTGGGGTGGTGACTACTACTCAGCCCCCACTCCACCCCCAACAGCTCCAATAATTCTTTCCAAAATTTGGCAATGAACTGCATCCCACAGTCTGAGATGACCTTCCGGGGGGGGGGGGCGTGTAGCCTCACCACGTGCTGTAGAAACATGGTGGCCAGTTGCTTAGCCATGGGGATACTTTTGCACAGGACGAAATGAGCCTGCTTCGAAAACAGATCCACCACTACCCATATAACAATGAAAAGGTTATTGGAAAAGTGTATAATTTCTTGCTAGAATACAATATGCAAGATGAGTGGGTAAAACCCCAAATGATAAAGTGGGTGCAATGTATTGGAAGAAATATAGATTTTGATGAATGGGGGAAAGTTTGGTCCAGGAATACAAGATACATTAAAACAAGTAACTTCAAAGAAAATATAGTTAAGATGTTGTCTATGTGGCATATTCCCCCCAGGAATGTCATGTCAGCGAGGGCAATAGATAAGGGGCTGGGAAAGGGAACCAGATGGATAGGGAACAACAGGGTACAAGCAGGTAGTAAATAATGCAGTAAATATCTCAGATATGGCCCAAATCTGACATAGTCTACTTATTGGGCACTTGTAATAACAATTGACTGACTTCTTTATTACCTCATTGTGGGTAGCCATGTTGGTCTGAAGCAACAGAACAAAGTTAAAGTCCGATGGCACCTTTAAGACCAACAAAGTTTTATTCAAGGTGTGAGCTTTTGTGTGCAAGGCACACTTGGTCAGACGATGAAATGGAATTACATACATACATACATATATACATACATATATACATACCAGTGTTCCCTCTAAGCTGAGTTAGTGTAAGCTAGTTCACAGTATTTTAGCCTCTGGCTCACACATTTTTGCCTTAGCTCAGGAAGGATGGCTCCAGAGCAAACTAATTTATTCAGTAGCCAAATCACTCACTCACAACTTTAATGCCAGTAGCTCACAAAGTAGAATTTTTGCTCAGAAGACTCCACAGCTTAGAGGGAGCATTGATACACACACACACATACATACAACTATGATATGTAATTCCATTTCATCATCTGATGAAGTGTGCATGCACACAAAAGCTCACACCTTGAATAAAACTTTGTTGGTCTTAAAGGTACCATTTGACTCTCTGTTCTTTATTACCTGTTTATCAGTTGTCTCTTACGCAGAGTTATGCTCTTCTAAGTCCATGGAAGTCAATGGGCTTAGAAGAGTGTAACTCTGCTTAGGACTGCATTGCAAGTGGAGTCTATGAATTATCCGTTAACCTGAGCAGAGTGAGGAGTCAATCTGCCCAAATACACTGGTCTGGCATTAATTTGAACAAAGACTCAGCTCATGTTACAATATGTCACAATATAAGAAAACAACTTTAAGTATGTGCAGAGTGCCATATCCTCAGCAATGATTAATCATTACAATTGCTTTGATAACCTAATGTGAGAAGGAGCAGCTTTCAGGTCACAGGGCATGTTTTAGATACTGGGTTCTGGACACATTGCAGTGATCAGCTCTAGTTTATTTAGTGATTTCAGGAACACAACAAGGACACCCAACAAGGTTTGAGCCCTGCTTATAAAGCATGCAAACAGCACACCCCACACCCACCCACTCCCAAGAATAGGCTATTTACATTACACTGCAAGAATAGGCTATTTACTCCAGGATCCTGGCAAGCTATTGTTCTAGAGTAGTAAGCTCAACCAATTCTCGGTATATCTAGAGGGCTGACTCAGGCTCAATACAGCATGGCTTCTAGGCAGGCCTACATTAGACATTAACTATCCCTTCTACTCTATTTCTGATTGCAGATGAGGAGGTTTTTTTACAAGAATTCACAGCTACATGCATTTTTTTGTCTTTTCCTTAAAAGATGTCTTGAAATTGTCAGATGCTACAGCTGTTAAGGTTTATTGAATGCAGAGCATTCAGCAGAGTTGTGATTTTTAAAAGAACTCTGTGCAATTAGGCCTGTAAAGAGCAAGACTTTATTCTCAAGGATCAAGATGTTTTGTGGTTCATTCAGTTTATTTCAAAGTGAATTTTGCTAAGACTTAAAATAACACAGTATCACATAGTGTAGTTTTTACAACCAGAATGATCATAATCCATGAACATATGTTGTTTGTGTTATGCCTCTGGTCTTCACATGGCAATAGTGAAGTCATTTATGTGATGTGTTAAATTGCTTGGTGTAATTGAATCAATCGTCCTTGTGTAGACAAGCCTGTTGGTAGCTTCAGGGTCTCATCACTCCCTAAGATTAGGATAAATGAGCTGGGTTTGTATTCACAGTGTAGTGTGGGAATCAGAGTTTATTTACACAGGGAAAACACTTACCCTTTGAATCCCACATAATCAAGGAGGTGCGTGTACAAGAATATTTTCAAAACAGTCAAAAATTGTTATTGAACAGGTACTGATGTTTGCATGCCAGAACATTAAAGCTGCAGGCCTGCATCTAATTGCTTGTACAGAAGTACCAGAGAAATCAACAGGACTTAACATCACAATAGACAGCAGGACTTCATCCTAATTGGTATGTAATAATTTATATAATTATAGACAAAAGTGTTAGGTGAAGACTAGGTTTTGAAAAGATAAGGTGTTGGTCCTAGGTATATGAATAGAAAAGTTGTTCTGCATATTTTAGCTTTTGTATAGCATCTAGTTATTAATGATAATAAAGCTATACATATTTGTGATATCAAAAAAGCCTGCTAACTGAAAACATCTACCCCATGTTAAGCTCTCCTTATCAATGTCTAGCTCAATTTACACTGTATTCCAATGTCATTGTGATATATATTTCCTCTACCCACTGCAATAAAGGTTGCCAACTGGCCCTGTCCCTTGAATAGAGGCTTAATGTATGGAAATAGGTCGTTGATGCTTTTCATACCATGCTTAATGCAGCTACAAAATTTCTTGTACTGGAGATTTTATGAGGTTAAATAAGCATCTTTGGGACAGCCATTTATACTTTGATAAAATCTAGAGAGATGGTCACGTTAATATGTTGCATCCAAAATGGGAAGGAATCTGATGTCATTGTAATATGCATGCCACAAAAAAGTGTTAAGTCTTTAAGGTACCAGAAGACTCTTTATTGTGCTGTGATGCTCCCTGTCTTAATGTAGAATTGGACTTTGTAGGTAGTGGGAGTCCATCCAACTTTGGAAGGGTCCCCAATCATTTGTGACTCTCGACAGTGCTGTTTTTACAATGCTAACAATTCCAACTCAGGTATTATTAAAACAACCTAGAACATCTGTTTCTTTGTACATGTCTATGTTTATAACCCATTGTGAATGACACATTGAAGAGATCTTGCTAGAATGAAGTGAAATTAGAGCGAATAGCTTTCCTGCATCAATGGTTACACTTTGTTCCCATGTTGCCATCTCATTTTATAAAGATCCTTTACATTTTTTTTCAGGAGACCACCATAAAGATCTGAGCTGGCATTTTTTTCTTGTCATGAAAGGAATATATATATATTCTCCCTGGAGAAGGTAATTGCACTCCACATATACTATGGAATTTCATGCTGTATAATTTTATATAGCTGCTCAAAATTTTGTTTAAGAGGAAGAGCTGTGCACTGCGGCAGAATATATTAACAAAAATGAGAAGGAGAAAAAGTGTTTCTGATTCTAATCTTTTATGAGTTAAAAGTGGGAACTCAACTGGCTTCTTAAAAAGCAGTGTCTGACAAACAAAATAGCATGATATCCGATTTCTGCCCATGGTGTTTGTGAACACCAGAAAGAATATATGTACAATGTGTGATTGCTGAGAAGACTGAAAAGAGTTTAAGCTTTAACAGCTGTAGAGCTTTTCAGCCCAGAGGAATACATAAGAAAAACCAAGCCTTCTAGCTACAGCATTTTCTGAACCAAAGTAGAATGGTTCTGTTTCTTTATCTGAAAGAACTTCCCCTTAGCACCAAATTCATTAACCATACCATTGCTAAACTGCCAAAGTTGCTAAGAAATCAGGATAGAATATATGTATATATATATGTGTGTGTGTATAAAAATGTGTGTGTGTGTATAAAAGCCCTGGCATGTTGGCACTTTCCAGCTCTCCCATTGGCTGTGCTGTGCGCTCCATCAGCCATTGGCCCATCAATTGCCACTCAAGAGTACTCATGTAAGAATTATGTCTTCATAGTAATGAATTGCATTGGAGTCTAACTGTAGAAGAGACTGGTGCCTGCCCCTGAGTTCTGTTCGCTTGAGAGCTGGTACAATAGTGTTATGCAAATGTCCCATCCACCTACGTCTCCTGAAACCAGGTGATAAATCTTCAGTAGGGTCAGATGTGGGGGTTAAGAAAATTTGGATGTTAAAATTTAAGATTAGTTCTAAGGGGCAACGATTACTTAAGCTACTATACCTCACTTTAAAGTTATTTAGTTGCCTCAATAAATTGGGGGAAATTACTATATAATCGATTGTGCTCATGTAAAGTGAAGATAAATATGTAAAGGACCCGCCAGAAGAGTCATACTTGGTCCCATTTAAAATGTACAGGTTGTATAGGGCAAGTAGCTCAAGGAGTTTTAAACCTGACCTATTGACTACAGGGTCTGAGGGTCGATGATCTAGTAAAGAAACACATTCAGCTGCCTGTGCATCTAGATTTCCTTGAGGTGCTAAACAACCTGGGCCAATCCTTGCATTAAAACCCCCACATAAGATTATTTTAAAATTGGGGTATTGGGCCAATAGGTGTTCAAGGATGGTAACAGACTGGTCCCAAATTTTCTCCTTGTCTTGCATTGTGTTGTGTTTTGGGGGAAAATATACATTGACACACAAGAGGTTACCTACTTGTTGGTCCTTGAGCAATAATGGTTGTATGTAATGGGGGCAGATGCTATCAATGACTTGCATTTCAGCTTTTAAGTCTATGTTATCCACCACTCCCTCAGCCTTTGTAGTGGGACAACTGCAGAGCTTGCATGTGTTCTGAAACCTTGGAGGCTTATTATAGAAGTGTCTTGAACCCAAGTTTCTTGGATAAACACTATATCGGATTGTCTTAAAAGTTTAAAGAAATCAGGGTCATGGAGTTTGTTATGCCACCTGCCCACATTCCAGGACAGAATTTTTAATTGTCAGTCCTTGGAGATTCTTTCCAGCTCCCCTCCTGTGTCATGAAAAATGCGGTTGTTCCTCTTTGCCACCTGAAAGTCCTGCATGCGAGGGGCAGGGCTGGTGCTGAGATGACTTTCTAGATCACGCTCCAACATCTGGGAACGGGCTTGTTGTAGATAGCACACGGTATTACTTGCTTGCTAGGTGGCGCTGGCAGTATCGTTGAGGGAGGGAGTGGAAGAAAGTCATTGCCTGGTGCCTTTTGATGGATAAAAGCTGATGACGATTCCATTAATCTTCAGAGTTGAATGCACATCCAGTCCATTCTTGCTATAATAGCTAGTTGGTTGGCCGCTGGTAGGCTGGGGAAGGAATTAATTAGATCTTCTTCCAATGAGTTGTTTAGGTAACAATCTTCCTCTTCACCTTCGGCGTCTTGGATGTCTCTGTATGGAATAGTTGTTACTTCTTCATCAAGAGACGGAGTTGGCCTGGTTTTCAGTGGTAAGTCCTCTATGGTGGTATCTTTTGGAGTTCTGAATTTCTGCAGTGTCGGGAATAGAGACGACACACAGGTGTTTCTGATGACTTTTGCTGGGAAGATCCCTTTGCTGCCCAGGAAGGATCTCTGTTGGAGAAGCATTGTGGGTATTTTGGATGTTTTGAAAGTCAGCAGCACTCTCTGTGCTTGATTTGTGCAGTTTAGTATTTCAGTTGAAGTTAGATCTATCAGAAGTCGTATTTCCGGAAATAGAGATCTTATATGAGAGGTGACTTGCTCCTCCAGCTTCCAGTTAGGCAGCTGTCCTTTATATCTGCAGATTGTTAGGCATACCTTTTGCAGTTGTAGAACCAGTTTGTACTGCTCCTAATTTTCTTTAGGTTGTTTCAAGTCTGGACTTCTGTGATCTTGCCTAGAAGGATTTCCATCGGCCAGGCCTGTTGCTTCCAGCACAGTCTTTGTGGCATGATAGAAATATTCCAGTTTTGCAAAAAATTGTTTTAACAGTCCAAAGATGTAACCCACTGTTTTAGCTGTCAGATGGCAGAGATCTGTTACCCTTAAACCTTCGTTGACTAACTATAGATCTCCCAAACAACATACCCACCCCAATAATGTTTGGTTTGATCAGGAATGTAGGGATTTTAAAAAGAAGCTAGCCAGACAGATGAAACACACTCAACGCTATAAGGACCAGAAATGAATACAACAACTAATTAAGTTTAGAACTCAATATAAAAATTTACTTAAAGCTAAAAAACAGGCCCACACCAAGCAATTATGGGAAGAATTGGCACAGGGAGCAAGGGGGGGGAAAGAAACCCACTTTTGGGAGCTAGTCTCATTCGAGCTTGGAAGATCACCCTCCCAAATAGATGCCCAAATCTCTGGAAACTCTTGGCTCAGCCACTTCTCTGCCATCTGTCAATCCCCTACCTCTCAGATCAGGTCCATAGAAACAAAGAAATGGGCCTTTAATTACAATCTGCAAATGTTACCAGATTGGCCAGCGATAACTGTGGCTGAGGTCAAAAACTTAATCTCCTCCTTAGCTTTAGGTAAATCCCTTGGGGAAGACTCAGTTCCCACAGGCCTGATCAAAGCCTTTCCCAACTGGTGGGCCCCGATTTTTGCCAAACAATTTACTCAAATAAATAACTCAGGTCTATTTCCTGCTGGGTGGAAAACCAGCATAGTGGTCCCCATCCATAAATAGGTGATAAGTTGATTCCATATAACTACCACCCAATATTTCTCCTTGACATAGCATCAAAATTATACAGAAAATATCTACTTAGAGGAATGGGCTACAGACAATCTCATTCTACAGCCCCACCAAGCAGGCTTCCACAGAGGCCGAAGCACAACAGACCACTGCCTATTCGGCAATTACAGGTACAATCAAAGCCCTATATGTGGTATTTGTAGATTTAGCAACAGCCTTCGATTTCGTAGACAGAGACTGTTTATGGGGAAAACTCAGGAAGACAAATATAGACAAAGGACTCTTAGTGCTGATTCGTGAATTGTATTCTGACACACTTGCAAAGATCAGAGTGGGTACCTCTGGTTCCCTGACTAGAGAAATCCCTACGGTAAGAGGGGTAAAGTGGGGATGCATGCTAGCTCCCTTACTCTTCAACTTTTTTATCAATGACATCGTAGAAAGACTATCTGAACAGAAATTTGTTCCACCCTCACTTAACAATCAGAAGATCTCTCTACTCTTATATGCAGATGACATGGTCTTGGTTTCCTTAACCAGAGTGGGTCTGAGGAAGTTGCTGAATGGCCTGGGGGACTATTGCTCAGAAGAAAACCTCAAAATAAATTACACTAAAACAAAAGTGATGGTCTTCCATAAAAGGCCAAAAAGATTTTTATGGTGCATTCACGGCACCCCAACTGATCAATGCAAAACCTACAAATATTTTGGCATAACTTTCCATGAATCCTTGAACTGGAATGCCCACACAGCTTTAACAAAAACAGCAGCTTTCAAGACCATAGGTGCAATAATGGGATTCTTCCACATCAAGGGCAGCCACCTCATAGACCCAGCCATCAAGCTTTAGAAGAAGAAGAAGAGAAGAGATTGGATTTATACCCCGCCCTTCACTACCCAAAGGTGTCTCAGAGCGGCTTACAAACTCTTTTCCCTTCCCCTCCCCACAACAGACACCCTGTGAGGTAGGTGGGGCTGAAAGAGCTCTTGACAGAAACTGCTCTTTTTCAAGGACAGCTCTTATCAAAACTACGGATTGCCCAAAGTCATCCAGCCAGGCGCAAGTGGAGGAGTGGGGAATCAAACCCGGTTCTCCCAGATTAGAGTCCGCACACTTAACCATTACACCAAACTGGCTCTCTACATAATCTTACACAATCAAGGTCATCCCTCAAATACTCTATGGTGTTGAAGTATGGGGATGGGCAAGATCAAGCTCTTAACATGCTGGAAATAATCCAAAACAATGTTATGAGATGCACCCTGGTGCTCCCAAAGGAAACACCAGCAGCCATAGTGCGAGCCCAGCTTGGCTTACTCTCAATAAGAGCACACATCTATATATCTAATTCTCAAGTCGCCCCCTGGTGTGTAGATACTTAAATCCGCATATCGGGGGCACCTGGGGGGGGAGAGTTTTGTGCACACATGGGGCGGTCCCCAGGTGTGCACAAAAATCCTAAATCTGTAAGAAATATCAGGGGGATACTTAAATTCCCCCGAAACCCACAGAGCATGCGCAGGGAACGCTCTGCAAACTCCGGGTTGAGGGAGGGGGAAACAAGGGCCGCTCGCCCCTCGCTTCAGTGCCGGGTGGGGGGGGGGGAAACAGCGAGGGCCGAGCGGCTTGCCGCTCGCCCCTCGCTTCAGTGCCGGGTGGGCGGGGGAAGAGCAGCAAGGAGCCAGGGGAGAGGCAATGGGGGGGAGATCAAAGGGGGTGGAGGACACGGGGGGGACCGGCAGGATGGAGGGGTACTTACCTCCTCCTGCTGCGTCCTCCTCTGCCTCCCTCCCCCCCGCGAGTATCGCGGGTCCACCCCTTGTTATAATTCTAAAATCCTGGAAGAAACATCAGCTAACTGACACAAGTTCCTTTAGCAACTCTAGCTTCCATATTCTGCAGACTATCGACCCAGCCCGTCTTAGCACACTATCCAATACCATTGCTAAATACACAGTCCTGGATGATTTACTATTCCCCTCAGATAACAACTCACAATTGCGGGATTGGATTTACAATGAAGATACTCTAATTGACAAATCCCTAATCAGTCAACAGAAATGTTCCCCGTGGTATTCAGCATTTAAAACAGACTAGTCCAGGGCCTCCTATCTGGCCCTTATTTCAATTTACAGCATAAGAAGGGCTTTTACTACTCTTCAGACCATGCCATCTGAGCTGCTAAAAGGACGATATCTCAAAACCCTGTAAGACCAACATATCTGTCTGTGCGGGACTTTGGTGGAACATCTAACACAGTTCATCTTAGAATGCCCTCTGTATATTGGCCCTAGAATCAAATTCCTTAACCCAATTCTTACAACCTACAATCCACATCAGGTACCGATATTTAAACTTTTTACTTTCGGACGCCAATCCCACTATTTCCTATAGAATGGCACTGTATGACCATGCTGCAAGGAAAATTAGAGATAGGGCTACGGATTGACTGCAGTTTTAGAATACATCATCGAGTGACCTGATCTTTTATTGTGTCGCCAACCTTTGTACTGTTTTTATATTTTATATTGTGATGGCCAATGGCTATATGCAATAAACTTTTGTATTGTACTGTTTGTGCTGAGTACTTGTGTGCCATTGGCTGGATGCTAGGTCCACTCCTCTTTCCCGCCCACTGCCAGCATGTCCACTGTTCCCTCTCAAAATAAACTGCCAAAATGGCTACCTCTCCTGACAAAGACACTTATACTGTTTCTTGGCTCCTCCATGGCTGGCTGGCTACTGAGATGGGCCATGGGCCATCAAACCATTCTCTTCTCCTCCTGCTGTGCAGCTCACTTTACCCTCAGTGGTTGTTGCTAGGCAACCAAGCTTGGTTCTCTCAGTAAAAAGGCTGGGGGAGGAGGCCCTTTCCAGGCCTCCTTTGGTCTTTGTGAGGAACTCATTGGGGCCAGTTCTGATTAGGGTTGCCAGCTCCAGGTTGGGAAATTCCTGGAGATTTTGTGGTGGAGTCTATGAAAGTCAGAGTCTGGGGACGGGAGAGGCCTCAGCTGAATAGAATGCCATAGAGTACACCCCCCACAGCAGTTATTTTCTTCAGGGGGAGAGAGAGATCTGGAGTTCAGTTGTCTGGAGTTCAGTTGTGGTACCAGGTGATACCACAGCCAGTGTGGCGTAACAGCACTTCAGAGCAGGGTCTGCAAAACCCAGGTTCTTGCTATGGAAGCTGAGTGGGGGATTTTGGACCAGTCACAGGCTTTCAGCATAACCTACTTCACAGGGTTGTTGTGCAGATCAAAAGGGGGAATGATGTAAGCTGCTTTGGTCCCCACTGTGAAGAAACATGTAAACATGCCTTTTCTCTCTGACTTACCTTCCCCAGTTGCCCTTCCGCTGTGGGGCATCTAAGGAAGGCAGAGAGGGAAGGCATTTAAACATGCCTTTTCTGCGCCTTACCTTCCCCAGCCACTCCACCATAGTGGGGCAGGAAGGGAAGGCAGAGATTGAAGGCATCCTAAAGTGCCTTTCTTTCCTTCCCCAAGCTGTGGTGGGGTGGCTGCAGAAGGCCCCCTCTGCCTTACCTTCCCCAGCCACCCCACTTCAGCGGGGCAGGAAGGGAAGGCAGAGCATGAAGGCATGTTTACATGCCTTTCTTTCCCTCCCCGAGTGGGAGGGGGCCCACTCTAGCTGATCAGTTTATATGGGAAGAAGCCATTTCAGCCCTCCTTTTTGCTCCCCGCCTGCTCTGGAGCCACAGGGAGCAAAATGGAGGGTTTTAAAGGCTTCCTTCCCTGGAAACCGACCAGCTGACCAGTGGACCCCTGTACTGATCAGTTTACATGGGAGGAAGTCATTTCAGCCCTCCCTTTTGCTCCCCTTGCTCTGGAGCGGGGGGAAGTAAAACAGAGCACTGAAATGGCTGCTTGGCAGGCATTTAAACCTAACAGGTGACTGGCAGCTCTGCCTGTCAATTGTTATGCTTAAATGGCTGTCAGCTGAGTTTTGGTATAGTTGAAGGAACCCAAATAAAAGCCAAATAAGATTGGCTTTCTTCGGGCTCAGGTATTTTAAGTTGCCCAGTACAGGTCTCTCTCATCTGTATTCGGTTTACGTGATATCCAAAAAATAATGATAAGGTATTTTTTTGGTATTTGTTTGGCTTGGTTTATGCTGAAATGCACACCCCTAGAGACCAATAGGTGAGCCTACCCCTATTGTTATTGTCACCATGGCAAGGGTTCGAGCTGAGTGGACCCAAGGTCTGCAGGGGCTGCAGTGGTCTGCAGGGGCTGTTTGAGCACACAAAAACACATGAAAAACCTCACATCACTTATGCCTACCCCTATTGTTATTGTCACCCTGGCAAGGGTTCAAGCTGAGTGGACCCAAGGACACTGTCTGCAGGGGCTGTTTGAGCGCACATAAACACATGAAAAACCTCACATCACTTATTGCCAGATCTTTTTAAACTGGAGATGTTAGGAATTGAACCTGGAACATTTTGCATGCCAAGCAGATGCTCTACCACTGAGCCATAACCCCATCCCACTTATCTCCAGTTGTCCCTGAGCTAGTTTAATTACCCAGCTTATGCCAGATGGTCTCTAACTATTTGTCCTGGTTGCTGGCCTTCAGTTTGCTGAAGTAGCTACATACAAATGTGTTGTGTATTGAGGGAGTGCTGGATTAGGATCTGGGAGACCCAAGTATGAATCTCTACTCTTGCCATGGAAGCTCATGGGGTTATTTGGTGCCTGTTACTCTGTCGTAGCCTAACTTACCTCACAGGATTGTTGTTGGAATCAAATGGAAGAGAAGAGAATTGTATCAGTTGTTTTGAATCCCCATTGGGGATAGAAGCAGGGTACAACTATCGAAACAGATAAAATTAACTGTGCTTTCAGGGTGATTTGGGAGCTTCTGACCTAGATCAGCCACATGGGTATGTTCCCCACCAGCAAGACATGGTGTGGAGGTTATAGGGGCTGTGGCAGCAGACCAGAATGCAGGAAACTCTCTCATGTCTCCTTCTCTGCCTCTCAGAAAAATCTTACTGGTGCTTAATTCTTGCAAATATTTTCTAACCTTGATAAAAGGTAGAAGAAAATATTGACCTTTGTCTTTTCTACTGTTTGCCATTGGCTGTAGTGGAACTCTGCTATTTACAAGGGCAGTCTGAAGATAATCCTGTAACCTTGAGATGAACTGAAGCTCCATGTGCCTGCATAGCTATAGAAAATAAAGAGCTATTGAGATTGAAGTTCGGGGGGTGGGGAGAGAGATTTACATCTTGGTTTCAGTAGTTCCTTCTGAATTGGAACACTGCATACTTAAATCCTTTTGGAGAAAAATATACTTCATAAATAGATAGGTCTTTGATAATTTTGTATGAACAGTCCCCCCCAAAAAACAGATGTCAGCACTCTGTCAAAAGTTGCAATTGCTGAATAAATCTATGATTTGTTTTTACAAGTGTGGTTGGCTTTTATGAATTCCACTGTATTTTTTTTGCCATAAAAAGATTTACTATATTACAAATGCTTTAAAGTTGGCATTTTTGAATGCTGTCAGATGACATGAAAGCAGATGCCTTCCCATTTCATTTTTCAAGTAAGAACCTAGTTTCAGGTATGAACAAAGAGAAAAGCAATTGGTTCTTAGATCTCTAAATGGAGAGGTGTTGATCAATGTGGGTACATTCTTCTTTAAGAATGTCCTTTAAGAATGCAGGACATGACATATGAGACTACAGTGGGGAGGGGAAGGGGGGAAATTGTGCTCTCTTGCCTCTTTGACGGGTGATGTTCTGCTGACAGAAGTAGAAGAAGGGAATGATTTCTTCATTTCTTCATTGTATTTCTTCATGTGGGCCCACTGACCCGAGGAATAAATTCTCCCAAGGTCAGAAATGGCTGCTTGGGTGAGGGGGAGGCTGAGAAATTCTATGATTTTTGCATAGTCCTCACAAGGGCCTCATGCTGGATTCCGCCCTCAGGCTTAGTAGTGTCGTGTAGTACCTTTAATCAGTTTCAGTTCGCTTGCCAGCTGTAACCCTTGAAAAACTGAGCTTTGACTACACCTGTGCACTGATTGCACTAACTTTGACTTCTTCAGTGTGCACCAGAGGATGCATACTGAACGGTCTTTGAAGACTGTTCAGCAAGTTCAATTTGTGCAGAATGCACTAGCAAGGCTGCTGATGGACACATCAGCACAAGAACAGAAAGTGTTTCAATGGATGCTGATTCTTTTCTGATCAGAATTCAAAATTCTGGTCCTTTGGGGGGGGGGCACTTAGCTTACTGGGACTGGGATATCTTCCACCATATGGAAATGCCTGGATGTTAAGATCTGAGGCCCTGTTGATTTTATTCCTTTTGAGTGAAAGAAGGCAGGTGGCCATAGTGGATAAGGCATTTTAATATTGTAATTCTACTGGTAGGTTAGGATTAGGGTACTTGCTCAGTTCCTGTTCATAGTTTAGGGTTTCCAGGCCTGGCCTGGCAACCATCAGGAAACTGTCTGTGGCATGGACAGGTGGCGGCGGCTGACAGCAATGTCATGGCATAGAAGAAGAAGAAGAGATTGGATTTATACCCCGCCCTTCACTTGGAGTCTCAGAGCGGCTTACAAACTCCTTTCCCTTCCCCTCCCCACAACAGACACCCTGTGAGGTGGGTGGGGCTGAGAGAACTCTGACACAAACTGCTCTTTTTCAAGGAAAGCTGTGCCAGAGCTTGTGACTGACCCAAGGTCACATCAGCAGGTGCAAGTGGAGGAGTGGGGAATCAAACCCGGTTCTCCCAGATTAGAGTCCGCACACTTAACCACTACACCAAACTGGCTTCCAGGACATCACTTCCATGGGGAGTAAAGGGAGCCCATTGGGGATGTGATACCATTAAGTCCCCTCCCCCAGATCTGACATTTCCTCCAGGAAAATTGGTCTCTGTAGTTTGGAGATTCGCTGTAATCCTGGGAAAATTCTGGGAAGATTCTGGGAATAAGCTGATTTCATTCCTCCCAACAGTTTTTCTTTGCATAGTTTATCCATCTTGTCATTTTTTCACAATGTGGGCCTATTGCACCACCTTCTTACTGCAATTAGAACTGTCTTCCTGCACAAGAGTGTTTCTTGTCAGCTCAGTGATGCAGCTATTATTCTTTCATAGGGCAAAAAGCTTATTAATTATCACCTCTGTCCAATCTCCCTGTCTTGGCAAAGGTGATCCAAAAGGTCATGTCTGAACAGCCGTAATTTATGTTTTCTAAACATTTTTTTACTTTTATGAGAAATTTCAGTCAAGGTTTAAGCAGCGAGTCACTGCATTTTGGACTGTAGTGGCTAATTCTTGATTGGGTTCTCTTTTAGTATGAATAAAGTCGATGGCTTCTTTTGATTGCTGGAAAGGTCATTTAAAATGCACCTTTAAATGTAAATTGACCCGAGTGCTGTATTTTGCATATCTATTACATTGATTTGTGTGTGTGTGTGTGTGTCTTGAATCAAAGAGGAAGAACCAGCCTCCAGGGCCATATGGAAAACTTGCCCAAAGGATGTTGGGATTTGTTTCTAAGAGTGGAAGGGAAGCAGTGATGCTAGAGGCAAGGCATCTTTGCCCACTGACTTCAGTCTAACTAGTTTAGGAAAAGTCTGTAGCAGTAGGAAAGTGTAAGAGTCCAGTAGCACCTTAGACTAACAAAATTTGTGGTAGGGTATGAGCTTTCATGAGTCACTGCTCACTTCCCCCCACTTTAAGGGGGGAGAGCAAAACTGAGGGGTTTAATGGCTGTCAGCCATTTCAGCCTAACAGCTGAGTGTGTCTGCCAGTCAGGTTTAAGCCATTTAACCCGTTGGTTTTGCTTCCCTCTGCTTCAAGGGGCGGGGGAGCGAAACAAAAGGGTTTAATGGCTCACAGCCATTTAAACCTAACAGTTGGCCAGTGGACTTCGCACTGCTCAGCTGTCAGATTTAAATGGCTGGCATCGAAAAGCCAAACTGAACTGGTGACAAATCTGGTAAATGTTTGGGGAAGGCACCTTCCCTGAACATCGGTTCATGAACTCCAAACATTGAAGTGGTTCATGCCCAGCCCTGTCATAGGGTGCACTGTATTCTTTTCGTTTGAGTAGCAGAATTTCTATCGTTTCTGAAGTTAATGAGCAGTTTGCATTTGCGTTGGTGGCAGACAACCTGTCACAAAATTTACGCACATTAAATGAGCAGTTTCAGACCTTCATTGTGTAAAATTTTTTATCTTTGTATATTATGCCTACATATTTTGTACGAAATCTACTTTGCAAAAATGGGGGCTTACACATCAAACTGCTGCCAGTTCATAAATTTCAGAAAACCAAATAACGGAAAGCAAATGACAAATTGATGACTAACAAAGCGACAACATGCCTGTGAGCTCAGAATACAAAATGTAGAAGTGCCAAGGGATTTGCATTTCCATGTTGTGAATATGGAAAATTCACTGAGCACAGAAATGTTGATTTGAATACTTGCTCAAGACTGTGGTTTTGTCAAGACTCTGTGATTTAGAAACAAACATGCTGACTGAAATGTGGATCTCTTTTTCTGACTCACAGCCAAACTCCACAGGGCAATGGAAGGGCTTCAGGCTGGAGGCAGCCTGGAGCTGAAGCATCAGTCAGAACTGGCAGTTCAATGTTGAGAAAAAACAACAACAACAAAAAAGCACCATACTCACCTCTCAGTCCACAATAAGTTCTCCAGTTATTTTGTATCTCCTTCCTATTTTATTTACATTTAAAACACACACACCCAAATGAGTTGACATTAGGGAGTTTGTACCTTTTTGCCCTTGGTGCTGCAGATGTTTGGCTACACATCTTTGACTTTGCCAACAGGGTAAACAAGCTGGGTACAAAGAATCACGGGGGTTGGGGGAGGGAGGGACCTAACAATTTGGAATTCCCGTCCCAGACTTCTAAATTTGTCCTTCCAGGATTCCAGGATCCATCAAGAGATGGAACAACTTATTTCTCTTCCTCCTGTTTGCAATGTAGAAAAGGATTGTTTTAGGGCAACACATTATTTACTTTATCAGATAGGTTATAAAAATTGCTGTTGGTTATGAGGAACTAATTTTTTTCATTTATTTATTTATTATTTTAATTTATACCCTGCCCCCAGTGCCAGATTTACGCATAAGCTAAATAAGCTACAGCTTAGGGCCTCGCAATCTGCTGGGGCCTTGAATAAAAACACAATATAAAAAATGGTTTCAAATATTAAAAAGGCGTATATATTTTAAATTTTTCTGAGACCAGCTGATGTAATTTAAAACAGTAGGGGGCCTCTGGGTTTTGTATAGCTTAGGGTCTCAGCAAGTCTAAATCCGGCCCTGCCTGCCCCTCCCTGCAAGCAGGCTCAGGGCGGCTCCACCTTGTAATGTGGCCACCCTACCTGGCTAAGTCCCTGATATTAACTTATATTCAAGCATTTTACTCTAGATAAATTTGAATTTCATCAAAGACCTCTTTCAGATAAGGTTTACTTTCTAGTCAATAATGCACTAGCATCGAGTGTTTTGCAGGTCTCGCAAGTTTATACTGATACTCTAAGTCAGAGATGAAGAGAGATAAAATGTTTGGCTGACACTCCTGATCTGTCTGTTTCTACTGGCCTTCACTGCTGCTTGTATTTCTTTAGTGTTCCTCAAAGCTTTATTCTTCATAAAGCAGTGATGATAATGATGGAACTGCCTTTAAGGTATCAGATGCATGAAGCTGTTCCCCATCAATGCAGTTCTAAAAATGCTCTGTGCCTAAAAGGCTGATTAATTTTGGCCTGTCTTCAAAACAGATCTTTTATAAAAATACCAAATACAAAATTATCGATGATGGCCAATGAAAGGTTAGCTGCTAAGAAACATTACACAGAAAAAAATATTTGCCTATTATGGCTTCCCTTGGGATTAATGGCTTTAGCATTTATCTGACTGAAGATCCTTCATTAAAATTATCCTGTGTTAGAACTTTCTGGTTTTTTTCCTAAAGAAAATGTCAAGCTGGATATGTGCCTATGAAATGGCCTCATTCGCTACAAGATTACAGTTGTAAAAAATAACTTCCTGTATCCCTCATCCAGGGAATACTTTATGGTGAGAATAATGTGCTATTCTTTTTAATAATTGGCTTGGTCACTATCATATTCAACTGTGCAAGTGGGGGAACAGTAATGTTCATTAATACCCATCGTAGTTGTAGGGTGTGCGTTCTTATTTTTTCAAGTCTACAGTGGTGGCTTTGTTAGATCGAACAAAGGGCTGGTTTTAACATTTAAGATGATTTTCTTAATTGTTGTATAGAGCAGGCACAAAGGAAGCAGCCATGGTCCATTATTTGTCCCCAGCATTTGATATTAGGTGGTATAGTATCTTTAAATGAATTACACGTAACATTGCTCTAAATGTGATTGAACACCCCCCCCCCCCCCCACCACCTTGCGCGGTCTTTTTCTGCCCCGAGGCAGAG
>NW_015164667.1:380668-395437 GCF_001447785.1 Gekko japonicus | reverse complement strand
CTCCCTGAAAGGCCAAAAGAGGCCTGGAAAGGGTCCTTCCCCCACCCTTTTACTGACAGAGCCAGTTAGAAGCCCCCCCCCAACATTCTAATCTCTCACCGTTGATGCCTGAAGCAGATCCCTCCAGAGGCCATTTCAAAAGGTTTTGGGGGGAATTCAGCCATCCCTGAAGGGATTTTTTTAGTTTTTGGATTTTTCTACAAACCCAGGAAGTCTTCTGACTATGTAGGAAAAGCTGTTGGGGGAGAGTGAGCCCCCTGTTGGTGGAAATAAGTATCCACACAGAAAAAACCCCTCTGGCTAATAGAATAAGGTCACCCTGTGAGTTTCTTGGCCAAATGGGAAGTAGAACTGATTACCTCTGGGGGGGAGAACATTTCCTTCCATCCTATCCACAAATATGCTAAAAGAGAATGTTTACTCTGGGCTTGCCTCCAGAAAAATATCTTTTAGAAATTAATCAGATGGCTGTTTCAAGTGAATCTTAGAGCATTTTGTGACACATTGATGACACTTCTGGTTACTGCAACCTGGTGACATTGTGGCATCAATAGATGCCATTTTCTCAGGGGGTTGCCAGCACAATGATGGATGCCATTTGAGTAAGTCCAAACCTCACTAGTTAACCCTATTTTAACATCTACATGCTGTTTAAAAGACACAAGAGGAGTGATGTCTGAATGCCTCCTGCATCCTTTCTCAGGCTGCTCTGTACTTGTTCCCTCATTCTTCATGCCTAATCTCCAGGGCTATTTTTGGGCAGGAACACACAGGAACAGAGTTCCGGCTGGCTTCTGAGCCCACCCCTCCCCTCCCCTCCCTCGCCAAAAGCCCAGCTGTTGCGGTATTTGAGCACATAGATTTTGTGTCAAAAATTGCTTCTCTTGCAATTCCGAATTTTGCTACTAGATGCCTCTGCTGTGCTTCCCCACTTACTGATCACTGCAATGCCTTGCTTCTCAATGCTCGCTGACTGAGACCTCTGATTTGAGAAAAGACTGAGCTTGGGGTGCTGTTTAGCTGTGGGACGTTTGCCGCATACAGTCCTTTTTCCTAATTTTGAGGCTTCGCTTCAGTGTACTAAGCAGGTAGAAGAAGCAGGGGTGTGGCCTAATATGCTAATGCGTTTCTGCTTTTGGGTGTGGTCTATTATGCTAATGAGTTCCTGCTGGGCTTTCTTTCTTTCTTTTTCTTTCTTTTTACAAAAAAAGCCCGGCCAATCTCTGAGATTTAGGCCCTTTCTGCACTGATAGCTTGCACTGGAGAATCTGAGGAGTCAAGCCTTAAGGGCTGACTTCGCAGTCGCATGCATTCCCTCTGCACTGTTTTTTTAACCTCCTGTTTGTTTATTTGTGTATTTTGTATACATTCTGCATCTACAAGCAAAACCTGCATTTTTTGAGCTAACTGGCTGCTTTGTCTAAGATGAAGAGAAAGGTAAATATCTTTCAAAACTTTTAACTGCAGATCGAACCCCTCTCTCCCTTCATGATTCTGCAAAAAGAAAGGTAAGGGGGGAATCCAGGCCCACACATGCAAGACTGACACATTTGGGAGCAGGGAATCCACTAGTCCTTTATATTTACTGATTCCTTCTTATGCTCTCTCTGGATTTCTAAGTTTTCCTGAATGGGAGGACATGCCCTCTTTTGTCTTTGGAGAAGGAGGGAAAGAAAGCAGAATGGGGAGGGAGCGTCAACCTAAATAGGGAGAGGTGGAAACAGGGGGAGGGCAATGGGCAGCACTTAAATATCAGCAGAAACAATTCTACTTTAGAAAGGATTAGCTATTCAAAAGTGGATGAAAACAAATAATTGGAGCAAAAGGTGCAACAGTGGCCTGTGGAAGTGGTCTGAATGCAGATTCCTGTATAACAAAGGCAGAAACAAGAAAAAGTCCCAACACAAACTGGAAGTGAATGCGGGAGGGAATGCAGAACAGAAGAATAGGATGCGCTCAGAAACTGAGGCAAAATACAGGTGCAGAAAGGGTCTTACTTTCCCTCTCCAATCAGGTACTTCATTGAGAACAAGAAGGCACTGCAGAAGAGTTGGGGTTGTTCCATTATTCAGCATCAGTAGCTGCCTTAATATTAGAAGAGAAGAAGAAGAGATTGGATTTATACCCTGCCCTTCATTACCCAAAGGAGTCTCAGAGCAGTTTACAATCTCCTTTCCCTTCCCCTCTCCACAACAGACACCCTGTGAGGTAGATGGGGCTGAGAGAGCTCTGAGAGAACTGCTCCTGAGAGAACAGCTCTGAATGAACTTGTAACTGACCCAAGGTCACATAAGCAGCTGCATGTGAAGGAGTGGGGAATCAAACCCGGTTCTCCCAGATTAGAGTCCGCACTCCTAACCACTACACCAAACTGGCTCTCATTAGTGAGATTTCAGTTAACAGGTTGAGTGCTGTGTGTATATTTAAAATTTGAGAGTGGCATGTAAGTGAATAAATCAATGAGATGATTCTGTTTATGCGCGCGTGTGTGTATGAGAGAGAGAATGAAGAATGGATGAATGATCCAAGAGGTGTGTGTACAAATGTGTAGTCTCAGAGCTCTAGGAGGACATGGGTGTGAATGTTTGAGAGCTATGTCTATGAAAATGTGCATGACCAGCAGTGTTCCCTCTAAGCTGAGTTGGTGTGAGCTAGCTCACAATTTTTTAGCCTCCGGCTCACACATTGTTGTCTTAGCTCAGGAAGGATGGCTCCAGTCCAGAGCAAACTAATTTATGCAGTAGCCAAATCACCTGCCTGCTCACAATTTTAATGCTGGTAGCTCAGAAAGTAGAATTTTTGCTCACAGGACTCCACAGCTTAGGGGGAACATTGATGACCAGTATGTGTGAGTTAGAATTAATTCTAATCTGTGAAATGTAGCTAGTCTCTTGTCCCATCTATTTCACTACTGTGGAGGAAAGGAGAATTTTATCATTTGTAAGATTATGCTGCAATGGAATAAGAAGATCTTTCCTATTCTGTCCTGAAGTATATCTTTTTCTATATTCCCATTCTAATTAATTAAAGAAAAGCTTTTTTGGTGTCAGTTATAAAGCAAGTTCCATGCATGCCTGCTACTTCAACAAATGACAGGACAAGGCAAAGAAAAAAGCAAATGTCAGAAAATGGAGTTCACCAATTAGTTATCCTCTCACAAAATGCAGAGCCAAAGAATAACTTTGTACCTTCTAATAGCACTTGTTTCTGAATAGTTTTGGAGGGGCTACTCCATTGATTCTAAATCAGTCCCTTGCCTTACTCCAATCTCAGACTTGTTTTCATGTTCAAGGGTCAAGCACAGTCTGAAACTGGCTGACAGTGAATCAACAAGACTTGGAAAGATCAAGGACTCTCTCTCTCATCTTGGAAAAATGTGAACAATACAGGGTTATAACCTCAGGTAGCTGCAGCAGCTCACAGTTTTAAGGAAACACAGTTGACTGGGAATAGCCTAAAGCCTATGGCTGCTAACTTTGTATGATTCCTTGTTGTGTAGTGAAGATAATTTCCTGAAGTGATAATCTTTGCATATGCAAAATGCAAACAAACAAACAAAACTTCTTAGCAGCAAAAGAGCTGATATGTGGCACAGCTGAGATCTTATGGGTGAAGGAATTTGTTGGTTAATAGGACAACATCAGTGTAAGTGATGAAGAACACCCAGTTTAAGTGAGTGACCAAATGACTTGGGTTGGAATTCTGGGGAGGGAAAAATCAGCAGGAAACTTAGCTTTTTTTGTGTGCATGTGTGACAACTTGTCACTGTAAATGTATGAAAAACTCCAGTTAAAAGCACTGTGTTTGAGGGGATGTGAACATTCTGTCTGGGGGTATGATCTCTGATGGTCCATTCATATATGCAGTCCCACCCCTCCGATGCTGCCATTATCACTGAATAACATGTATGTTTGACCCAGCCTTTACTTGTCACCAGTGTGAATTTTGTAAAAAGAAAAAGAAAAAAGCGTTTCACAACATAGTGACATTTCAGATTTCCTGCTGTATTGTCCTCTTTAATCACATGTTGCCTTTGTATAGACTAGAGAACTGACTGAAGCCACAGTTTTCTTAGGGACAACAAATCAGCAACTATTGAAAAGAGCTGCCAAGTTCATGGCAGGGACTGTAAATTATTCAAGTCTTTCCGATAGCGACTAAAAATGAGAATATCTAGAAAACCCAGAGATCAATCATCTTGCGGGGGGAGGGATTTCCTCCATCTGCCAAAGACAGTAGCATATGGTATGCTAATGAGCTACTAGGCTATTAGCATAATAGCTCATTAGCATATTCAACGCCCCCTGACATCACCGGAAGTGTTGTCAGAAGGGGAAGCAAAAGGGAGGGAAGGCATCTTCAAAAGCCTCCCTTTCCCTAGTGGGGGGGGGGAAGCAAAGAAAGAAGGGTTTTTAAAATTTTAAACCCCTTCTCACAAGAGTGGGGCTGCAGGGAGGCGGTGGGGGGGGCTCTGCTGACCTCCTCTGGGCCACAGCGGCCCCCGAGAAGGCAGCGATGGGTGTCCCCGGGGCCGCAGTGCTTTGGCGCAGGCCCTGGGAAGGCAGCGACAGGCCTCCTCGGGCCTCCCTGGGGCCACAGCGCTTCAGCGCGGGCCCCGGAAAGCCAGTGACAGGCCGTAGCGGGGGGGGAGCTGGGGGCAGGGCTTGCTGCCACTGCCATTTTGCTAGTTCCTGGGCTCCCGGAGCGGCGCTCTGACCCCAAAAGATCCCTGTCTGTAGGGGATGTGTAGACTTGCTTTCACTGCCTTTAGGAAGTGAAGCATCTGTAGCTTTTGCCTTTATGCAGCACATACACTTCATATACGTTTGACACGGCATCATTTTCACATCCTTGGTTTTCAGGCTCTTTTATGGATTGTGGGTTTCTGTGTCCTAGATGTCTGTACCACAGGTGGATGCAGTTGCCATGATAAGCTTGTGTAGTGATTCTAGCCTCCTCATTTGGTAGGGTAAGCTTGTAAAGGTGCTCCTTCACAATTCCTCTGAATATAACCTCTTTACCCTTCTTAACCCCCTCATGGATCACTACCTTGTTGTGGCGAGGGGGCTTGCATGGTTCGATGAAGCTGTTGGCTATGCTGTGGAGGGCCACCCAAGACGGACAGGCCACAGCAGAGAACTCAGACAAAGTGTGATTTCCTGGAGAAGGAAATGGAAACCCACTCCAGTATTTTTCCCAATAAAACCCCATGGACAGTATCAAAAGGCTAAAAGATATGATGCCGGAAGATGAGCCCCTCAGGTCGAAAGGTGTCCAATATGCTACTGGGGAAGAGCAGAGGGCAAGTACAAGTAACGCCAGAAAGAGTGAAGCGGCTGGGCCAAAGCCGAAAGGACGCTCAGTTGTGGATGTGTCTGATGGTGAAAGGAAAGTCTGAATTGCTGCAAAGAACAATACTGCATAGGAACCTGGAATGTAAGATCTATGAATCAGGGTAAGCTTGACATGGTCAAAAATGAGATGGCAAGACTGAACATCGATATCTTAGGAATCAGTGAACTAAAGTGGACAGGAATGGGCGAATTTAACTCAGAAGACCATTATATCTACTACTGTGGCCAGGAATCTCGTAGAAAAAATGGTGTGGCCTTTATAGTCAACAAGAGAGTGCAAAAGGCAGTACTGGGATACAATCTCAAAAATGACAGAATGATTTTGGTCCGATTCTAAGGCAAACCATTCAACATCACAGTAATCCAAGTCTATGCCCCAACCACTGATGCAGAAGAGGCTGAAGTGGACCGGTTCTATGAAGACCTACAACACCTCCTAGAACTAACACCAAAAAATGATGTCCTCATCATCATAGGGGACTGGAATGCTAAAGTAGGAAGTCAAAAGGTAACCGGAATAACAGACAAGTTTGGCCTTGGAAAGCAAAATGAAGCAGGGCAAAGGTTAACAGAGTTTTGTCAAGAGAACACACTGGTCATAGCGAACACCCTTTTCCAACAACCTAAGAGGCGACTCTACACATGGACATCACCAGATGGGCAACACCGAAATCAGATTGACTATATAATTTGCAGTCAAAGATGGAGAAGCTCTATCCAGTCAGTAAAAACAAGACCTGGAGCTGACTGTGGTTCAGATCATGAGCTACTCATTGCAAAATTCAGACTTAAACTGAAGAAAATTGGGAAAACCACGAGGCCATTCAGGTTTGACCTAGATCGCATCCCTGATGAATATACAGTAGAGGTGAAGAATAGATTCAAGGGTCTGGATTTGATAGATAGAGTGCCTGAAGAACTATGGACAGAGGTTCGTGACATCGTACAGGAGGCAGCAATCACCACCATCCCAAAGAAAAAGAAATGCAAGAAAGCAAAGTGGCTTTCTGATGAGGCTTTACAAATAGCAGAGGAAAGAAGGAAAGCGAAAGGCAAAGGCGAAAAGGAAAGATTTACCCAACTGAACGCAGATTTCCAGAGAACAGCAAGGAGAGATAAGGAGGCCTTCCTGAATGAACAGTGCAAAGTAATAGAAGAAAACAATAGAATGGGAAGGACTAGAGATCTCTTCAAGAAAATTGGAGAAATCAAGGGAGCGTTCCATGCAAAGCTGGCCATGATAAAGGACAAAAACGGTAGGGACCTAACAGAAGCAGAAGAGATTAGGAAAAGATGGCAAGAATACACAGAAGAACTATACAAGAAAGACCTCGATGTCCTTGACAACCACGACGGTATAATCACTGACCTCGAGCCAGACATCCTGGAATGTGAAGTTAAATGGGCCTTAGAAAGCATTACTAACAACAAAGCTAGTGGAGGTGATGGTATCCCAGCTGAGCTATTCAAAGTCTTAGAAGAGGATGCTGTTAAAGTTCTGCACTCCATTTGCCAGCAAATTTGGAAAACGCAACAGTGGCCACAGGATTGGAAAAGATCAGTATACATTCCAATCCCAAAGAAGGGCAATGCCAAGGAATGTTCAAACTATCGCACAATTGCACTCATATCACACGCTAGCAAGGTCATGCTCAAGATCCTACAAGCTAGGCTTCAACAGTACGTGGATAGAGAACTACCAGAAGTACAAGCTGGGTTTCGAAGAGGTAGAGGAACGAGAGATCATATTGCCAACATTCGCTGGATTATGGAGAAAGCAAGAGAGTACCAGAAAAATATCTACTTCTGCTTCATTGACTATGCTAAAGCCTTTGACTGTGTGGATCACAACAAACTATGGCAGGTCCTTAAAGAGATGGGAGTACCAGACCACCTCACATGTCTCTTGAGAAACCTGTATAAGGGCCAAGAAGCGACAGTTAGAACCGGATACGGAACAACTGATTGGTTCAGCATAGGAAAAGGAGTACGACAAGAGAGCCTCTTGCTCAGGGTAAAAGAGGAAAGCACAAAAGTGGGCTTGAAGCTCAACATCAAAAAAACTAAGATCATGGCATCCGGCCCCATCACTCCTTGACAAATTGCAGGGGAAGTCGTGGAAGTAGTGATAGACTTCACGTTCCTGGGATCCCAGATCACCGCAGACTGTGACAGCAGCCATGAAATTAAAAGACGCCTGCTACTTGGGAGGAAACGATGGCGAACCTAAACAGCATTATAAAAAGTAGAGACATCACCCTGCCAACAAAAGTCAAAGCAATGGTATTCCCAGTAGTCATGTATGGCTGCGAGAGTTGGACTATAAGGAAGGCCGAGCGCCGAAGAATAGATTCTTTTGAACTATGGTGCTGGAGAAGACTCTTGAGAGTCCCTTGGACTGCAAGAAGATCAAATCAGTCAATCCTAAAAGAAATCAACCCTGACTGTTCCCTGGAAGGCCAGATAATGAAACTGAAGCTCAAATACTTTGGCCACCAAATGAGAAGGGCGCACTCACTGGAGAAGACCCTGATGCTGGGAAAGATTGAAGGTCAAAGAAGACGGGGACGGCAAAGGATGAGATGGTTAGACAGTGTCATCGATGCAACGAACATGAAATTGAGCAAACTTCAGAGGACGGTGGAAAACAGGAGGGCCTGGCGAGATCTTGTGCATGGGGTCACGAAGAGTTGGACTCGACTGTGCGACTGAACAACAACAACACCCTCCTTAAACTCACATTTTTTTCTTGGAAATTTCACTGTAAGACACTGGTGAGGCACTTCACAGAGAGGAGGCTTCCCTCCAGTTCTGGAACAAACAGTATATTTTCCACAAGGAATTCATGTGTTCCTTTAGATGGCCTAGGGCACTTTAAGAATCGATACCTGATTCCTTCTGCAGTGATGCTTTTTCCATCTTCAAGGAAGAACTTCTGCTTTGTGCTGAGATCACGATCTTTGAAGAATGCTTGTCATGTGGCTTGTGGTGCCTGGATCAATGTACCATCCATTTGACATGTTGCTCTATGTAGCTTTTAGACATCCATTCCATTCTTAATTTACAGATTCACTTGCAGCTTTCTTAGCCTTTTCTTTGGGTGATTCTGTGATTTGTTTCCTCTGTTTAGCTGTCCAGATTGAACAGTTCCTTTTCAGATGTCCAGCCTTTCTGCAGCAGTAATACACCCTGGTCTCTGTCACAGGAGCTCAAGGATGACCCCTTGCTGTCTTCTTTGCTCGAGCTCCCAAGTCCACCTACATCAGCCACGTTGACTCCCCCTTCTTTCTCCTTTCCCTAGGGAGGGTGACGGCCTCAGACACCTGGAAGGGGTGGGAAGGTTAAATCACCGTTCCCCACACCCTTCCCTGCTGGATGTCGCCCTTCTTCTCTCTAGGCTGCTTTGCATCCAGGAGTCATCCCCAGCCTCCTCCTTCTCCCCCTTTATATTTCCCTCGCCCTCCTCCCGTCGGGCCCTGGTCCTTCCTGTGCCCTCCTCCGCTCCTGGCCCCGCCCCCTTACAAAGCCCGAGACGCTCTCCCCTTGGCGTGGTCCCTCTCCTGGCTCTCTCAGCTCCAGGACGCTGAGCTCTGCTGCGGGGGTGTGCCCTCGCACCGAGCCTGTGGCCCTGCGCGGCCGCCTCTGCGTCGCCTGATGCCTCCGAGCCTCCTTGCTTCCATGGGTGCCTGCATCACCGCCCCCGCTGTCTCCTCCGTCACCCTCCCCACTGTCACTGGCTTCCTCTATCCATGGAGACACCGCGCCCATGGTCCTCCGTTGCTTCTCCAGCTCCTCCGCTCCTCCCGCCCCGCTGCCTGGGTAAGTGTTGGGGCGATAGCGTCTGCTTTCCCGGCTCCGAGCAGGGTTCGGTGTCTCCGGCCTTGGGGGGGGTGCTAGTCCCGTCCTCGGGACAGTCTCTTTCATATCCTTTATCACCTCATTTACCTTAAGATCTGTTTCTGTTTTTTCAGTGTCTTCACATGCTTGTAGTTCTTTTCTGTGATTATACTCATCCATTAATTTGCCCTTAACATATTCAAGTGTTAGATCTGCTTCTGCTCTAGTCTCAAGAGCATTGATGAGTGGACCATAGGACTCTGGAAGACTGCACAATAATAGTGCCACTATTAGTCTTTCATTTCTTCTCCAAGCCAACGTAGCTGTTCCACAATTTCTAGCAACGCATTCACATGTTCATGCATATCTTGCTCTCTGCCAAGTCTCATTTTATACAATTTACACAGTAGATATAGCTTGCTGTTTATGTTTGAATGCTCATGCACTTTCTGGAGTATGTTTCACATATCTTTAGTTATTTTCTCTTTCCTTATGTGAATCAGCTGATCATCTTCCACTAACAGGTTTATAGTTCTCTTTGCTTTCCTGTTTTTCTTGTCCCATTATTCAGGATCATTGTCTCATATGTCTGTGTTTAAAACTTTCCAGAGGTCATCTTTGTACCGCAGCATTTCCAGTTTGAACTTTCACAACTGATAATTGCTATTATTCAGTTTGGCTACTGCCAACATTATCTGCACTGCTTGCCATCTTCCTCTGGATTTGCTGTGCCCCTCCTTTCTCTTACTGACTCCAGTTCTTGCAATTTATCCTTGGGTCTGGGCCCATGACCTGTTGGCAGAGCTCAGGAAATAATCCAATCCACGCTTTGGAGTTTGCTTTCAATTAATTTACTGCAACAGGATTTTTGCAAAAGACAATGGCCCTTTTCACATTACCTATCTATTCGTTGTTGGCCCAATTTCAAGTAAAGCGATAACAAATTTCCTTCCATTAATGAGCTGTCTCTGAAGCGCTGTGCCACTTTCCGCCCACCCCTTTTCAGTGTGCGATCTTCCTTGGACTTTTAAAAAGCATTCTAATGTGAGCACTATAGCACTAAACAATTATAGCACTTCAGTGCTATAGCAGCACAATTGAGGTGCATTGAGTCAATAGAATAAGCGCTGCTATAGCACTGAAGTGCTGTAGAGGTTAAGTGCTATAATGCTCACATTATAATGTTTTTTAAAAGTCTGAGGAAGATCGCACAGTGAAAAAGGGCAGGGGGAAAAGCAGCTTTGTTGGATGCACTATGGGCATTTTAAACAGTACTTCACAGTGATTCAGAAGCACAATGAGGGGGTAGAAAATGGAAGAAAGCAGTTTCCCTCAAAAGTGGCTCAACTACGCTTTGCTAACCCAATGCAAGCAGGTTTCTATGAACAGGTAAATAATTTATGTAGCAGCCAGTTACTAAAACTAGTCGCTAAAATGGAATTCAAAGCCAGTTTGAAAAGGGTCTATTAACTGACTGCAGATCACTAATACATCAGAAAGGACTTCAGAGCACAAGCACATACTAACACACAGCAGAAAGAGAAACAACAAGAAGTAGGCTGACCTGCAAGAGAAAACATTCAATAAACCCTAAACACTAGAGAATACACCACAGCTCCACCAAGGGTACAAGTGGACTAAACTACTCTTTCAGCAGTATTTACAGTGACTAGACACTTAGCAGGCTGTTGCTTCTCCAACAATTTCACTGTATCCAATGTAACACATGCACAAAAGGAAAAAAAGGTGGTGCGTTGCCACTCTCAGTAGTGGCAAAAGGGTGAATTGAATGATAACGTGAATCTTCATCAGTGTATTTGTAAGGGAAAGCTCAAAACACCAAGGGAAAGTGTTGTGAGGAAGCACAGTTTCTGTTACTCTTCTGTTCAAAGCAGGGCAGCAACTAAGAAAAGCCAGAACAGAGGTTTCATGTAGAAATAGCAAGAAAGCATAACTCTTGGGTTGCCATCTGATTTGAAAATCTGTCCAGAGAACTGGACCATTAGGAAGCAGTGTTCAGTTACATCAGAATGAGGAAGTAGAATGAACTGTATCACTTGACTGCAGGTGGTAGATCACATTTTCAATAACCATGAATATAGTAAAACCAGTGTAGCAAGGAGACAGGGAGACATGGGGACCTTCAGGGGTAGGGACATGGGGGGTATGGCACCTGGATTTTGGCTCTTATGGTAGAAAATTTTGTGGATATAGAAGTCATGAGCCTATTACCATCCACTCTTCATCCCAATTTCTGTGTCTTTAGCTTGGATAGGCAGCATAGTTTTTCATGTTTGGCACAAAGAAAACTGAAAATGCAGCCTTTCTGAGAAAATATAGAAGGTGAATTTTTCAGGATTTAATAGGAAGACAAAACTGTGGAAATGCACATCAGAAGAATGGCAGACTGCTCCACAGGTTATATGCTTTTGTCTCTCAGAGCATGGTATAGTGTAAGATATAGAAAACATTTGAACAAATCTTTTAGGCCAGGATGTTTAAAAAATTACAGTGCTTGAAGCAATTTCTTGGGTTCACCCGGTTCAACTCTAGACAAGATGTTAAAGTACTCCCAACTATCAGTTGACACTACAGCCTCCCTGGGAAGCTTGTTCAATTTCTGTGCAGTTGTTACAATTAGGAAAAGTTCCTCACCACTACCACTAATGTTTAGCCTAAGTCTGCAGTTTAAATCCTCTGCTTTCATTCTCTCCTCCTCAACAAAGTTGAACACCTCCGTTTTTCCTTTTTGCCATCCTTTGAAATCTATGAGCTTTTCTCTAGGGTTAACTGACCCAGTTCCCACAGCCTTCTGTGTATTTTTGTTTGATCATCTTTGTAGCTCCTTTTTAAAAGCCACAATCATTGTGATAAATGGATGTTTACAAAGAAGTTAAAGATATGACATGTAGACAAATTATGAAGTATTTTGTAAATTCTGAGGAAGCATGAATACTGATGATTTCTAATAAATCTGCTGATATTGCCCCCCCAGTTGGAATACAGAGACAGACACCAATATGGATTTAACAAGGGCCACTTTATTAATTATTTAATAACAACAAATACTAGCGAGGGGTTACCAGAAATGTACTGAGGAATATGACAGGTGTCAAACTCCTGACCACCTTCATTTCCTTCTGGGCGATGCACCTGCTCTGATCTCAAGCCACCGAAGGTACCTTTCGACCAGCAGCGTGGCATGTTCAAGAGAACCCCTGACCCACCACCCCAGAAGCCGCAAAGGCCCACTAAGGTAGGCCGAGCCAGATTGTTCCAAGGAAGATCACCCCTTCCCGGCCTTGAGCCGCAAAGGCCCGAAAGCCGTTCCTGGAGGACCCTTTATTTCCTTTATAACAATGCCCCGGTGCTCACCATTTCCATCCTGATCACGCTACCCTGCCACAGCAAAGGTCAAGCCTCTGCTTAGGCCTTGGCCCCCACCATGTGATCTAGCGCCTCCAGGACCCCTCGCTTGAGATCTGAAAGAAAAATGTTGTTGCTCTTGTTAGAAAGATGCACCCCATCTCCCCTATACAGGTCAGGGAACTCGACCCATATATCAGGGTGCAACAGAAAGATGCCCAAACAGCCCTCCATGGCGTTCTTAAGCTGTCAGTTGGCATTCCGCCTCGCCCGGTCCAAACACCTAGGATCCCCTAAGCTGTGCCACACCTGACACGGTAACCTTGCTGACAGGACCAGTTGCACTCCAGGCCAACGGTCTGCAATACCAGCCAAGTCCATCTTCGCCTGAATGACTAGGGCCTTACCTTTCATCAGACCCAAATCATTACCACCAAGGTGTATCACCAAAACATCAGGCGGAGGACCACGTCTCTCCCCAAACAGTAGTGGCATCAACTGAGGCCAGTGCATGCCTCTTCGGCCAAGCCACTCAACCTCTGCCCGCTCACTGCATCCCAACTGGGATCTGATGGTATTCTCCTGGCCCGGTGCCTGGCCCAGAAAACCATACTGTGGCCACATATTAGTACCTGGCTCCTCCAATTGCCACCAACAGCACCTGAAACAGAAACTAGGTTAAACATAAAAAGACAAGAGCCCCAAGGCCCCAAAACAGTATGCTCCATTCCCTTTATAACAAAACTGAATTAGCAGCTCAGACTTTGCAGGTCCAGACATATGTTTTGTAACGTGCTGACCGCCACCTGCCAATTCTTTGGATGTCAGGCCCCTGATATCCCATAGCTGCAGCAGTGGAAGCTGCCCCAATTCTGAAAGAGTGAGTACCAAATTGGAAATTACCAAGGCCCAAAGCAACCAGAGCCCTCTTGGTAATTGCCCAAAATTGAAATTTAGTTAAGGGCGACCCATCCCTATGCAGAAACAGGAGACCTGCACAATTCCCTCTCAGAGCCAAATAAGCTCTGAGTGCCGTGACTGGACAAAGGTCCAAATCAGAACAAGGGCCAACTGTAATCACTGCCCCTTTTTCCAATTGGTCTGTCTTGGAGCGCCTGACCGTGATTTGCAGGCCATCCCCATTCATCCGGACATCACCCAGGCTCAAGGCAAAACCAGATCTGTCCTGCTGGGATCGGGCCACCAACTTGCTAATTCTTAATGTCCCAAAGAATGCAACCAAGGCAGCCGCATGAAACAAGGCAGCCTCGAATGCATCCGAACACAAAGAAACCCACTGTGGCTTCAGTCCTTTTAGCACAGCTGGGGGAAAAGGTTCCCTTGCGTCCCGAGGAGCACCATCCTCTCGGACCCAGCCATCCAACATTTTCTGTATGCGGAAATCTCCAGTGTCATCCCTGAAAGCCCCGGCTTTACTGGCAAAGGCAAGGGCTGAAAGCTTGCCCCGGATGGAATGGAGAGACAAACCCTTACCTTTTGCCGACACGCAGTATTGAATCAGATGTGACACTGGGATCGGCCATAGTTGTTGAAGGCCCTCTTTTGCCTCAAAGCAACAAACTGCTGGCCGGCTCGCATATAAGCCCGGCACGTGCTTGGGACAAGAGCTAAGCCCATTGCCCTCTCGGCTTCAGCCCTCCAATCTGCCACAGGTCTTCGGGCATTCTTACCGCTACTTGGTCAGAGTCTGGAGCCAACTGATGAAACCTCTCCATCTGTTTCCGAGACAGAGCGTCAGTGACCCCGTTATTGACTCCAGGCACATGCCTGGCCTTAAACAGTATATTATAGCACAAGCATTGTAGGGTAAAAGCCCTAACTAGAGCCATGACCCTAGGAGACTTAGATGTCAAGGAGTTGATAACTTGTACGGTTGCCAAGTTATCGCACCAGAAGTGGACAGTCTGGCTAGCAAGATCCACAGCCCATATGTAAACTGCTACCACAATTGGGAAAATCTCCAAAAACATCAGGTCACACATCTAACCAGCCTGGATCCACTCAGGTGGCCAGTCTTCAGCACACCAGTGTCCCCTAAAATAGACACCGAAGCCTGAAGAACCTGCTCCATCAGAGGTGACCTGCAGTTCAGCCTCCAGTCGGAGATCATGTCTCCAGAAAGACACCCCATTATAGGAAGCCAGGAAGTCACGCCAGACGAACAAGTCTTCCTTAATCCCCTGGGTAACCT
>NW_015164667.1:346187-379873 GCF_001447785.1 Gekko japonicus | reverse complement strand
GCGACCACCCCCCCTCCCTGACGGCCGCCACCTCTGCCATCCTTGCCTGCAGGCCTGGCTTTTGCTTTGGCGCAAGATGTAAAGGCATGGGGGCCAGCACAGAGGAGGCATTTGTGCTGAAAGGGACAAAGTTTCCTACTGCAATTCCCATGTGAGGAAAACTCATAACACAGGGAGGGCCTTTGTATTGCTTGGCCTCCTGTGAAACGTGGAACTCCTGCATAGGCAGCATTGGCCCTTTTCACAACATGCCCACTATCTGAATGTTTCCCAAACATAGGCCTGACCAGGGACATCGTCTGCATCCAAATATGTGGATGGACCAGGTCCCAACGGAGTGCTGGATACATAGCCGCCTTCATCCGGAAGGTCCTATCATATTCCATCCAGGCGGACCCAACAAAGTCCGAATAACCTTTATGGATTATATCCATATATTGGAGCAGCGATGAAGCCCGTTCAGGTGTTGCCCTAACTATTACCCCTGCATAAATTAAAAAGCCGGGGTACCAATTAGCGTAGATTCTGTCCACGCTGCGACACTTCAAACGCTCCTTATCACACTCATCAAGGTCTTCCCGGTCCTTCTTATCTAACGCCCGATACAACAAGGAGAATACATCGACGTACGCCCCCCATAGTATCTTCTCCCTTGTAGCCATAGTGAGATGGTCACCTAACGGCATAGCCAGCTCCACGGATGGTAACTCCTTCACTGGCACCATCTTGTAAGTCTTATTGCCCGGATATGGGGGAGCACATCCAACCCACACCCTGTAATTGCTGCTTTGGGCAGGACGGGGCAGTCGTGCCAGCTGGGGCTGGTGAAGATCCACCAGCCAGTGATGTTAGTAAACCCTCACCAACAGGAGGATCCACCAAAGTGCCACCTGGTGTTTCCCCATCAGCCCCAGGTTGAGCCTGTGCAGCCCCAACTGAGCCGGATGGCACAGGTGTACTGACCGCCCTAGGTAAAGGCTCCCCCCCCCCGGCGTGGACACAGGAGACCCAGCAGCATCCCGCAAACCCATTGGACCCCATGGCCAAGTGTTATCTGGCGTTTGTGTTGCAATTGGCCTACCTGACCCCAGCGATGGGCCACCACGAATTGCCACCTGCTGTTCCTCACTCTCTCGCTCCTCTGTGCCGCCTCCTCTCTGAACCAGTCGTGCTTCCTCAACCACCGATGTGACAGCCGGGCTCGGAGCACCTGTACACTGGCTCTCGACAGAGAGACGGTTCAATACTTGAGACTGGAAAGGATCCACAGAAGGCATAGCTGACTGAACAGGGGGCAAAGGCCCGTCCAGATGCCGCTCAATACCATCTAACCTGGCAAGAATGGCCCTGCTAACAGGGCTGTCCCAGAACGCATCCAACAGAGCCGGTGAAAGAGCACCTGTGGATGTCATTGGGGGTTGGGGCTCGCAATGTGAACATAGGTTTTAGACTTTATAGGAGAGTGAATACAGCATTTCTGAGTTGTGACTAGTGACAGACAAAAACCTCTTCACTTGACCTGAAATTGCTCATTTTGTTTTCTGAGCACTGAAACTGTTTTTGGGCATGTGCACACACATACACAGAAGTGTCTATTCCCTTTCCATTAATTCTTCCCCTCCCTAAGTCCTAAACCTTACTTTCCCAGAGAACTTGCCTTTATGGTATGGTTCTTCAAATAGAGGATCAACGTAAGCCCTCTGCAGGTGACATTGGTGGTGGTGTCTAGTCACAGCTGATTTATGCTGACCCCACAGAGTTTTCGAGGCAAGAGGCATTCAGAAGTGGTTTGCCATTGTCTTCCTCTGTATAGTGACCCTGGACTTGCAAAGGTGTCACAGCTAATTTCTGTTCTTGAGACAGTAAAGTTTCAGATTTAGAAGTCAGCAGATGTCAAGATACTTTAAAGAGTTGGGAGGGTTCTGAAATGGCTAACACAATGGTTGCAGTGAAATAACCTTCTTCTTTTTTTGCCTCTATCACTGCTGCTTCATAAATTTTCCAATGGACTCTATTGCATGCTCTGTCAGATTCAGTGCAAGTTTTCTGTCAGTGTCTTTCTAGAAGTCTTCCAGCTCACTTTAAAACACCCAGCTCCTTGGTAAACAAAAAGCAGAAGAGATTAGTGAGGGGCAATTTTGTCAATAGCTTTGACGAACTTCATATTCCAAGCTCCTGTTGAAACCTCAACAGTCCTTGTGTTTGGAATTTTAACCCCCCTCCCAAGCATTTTGGAATCCAGAAAAATCCATAAGCCTCCATATGTGGACCATTTTAACAGGGCCTTTCTTGTGAGATGTCAGTGCCATATTCACCCTTGCTTTCAAGGAGATAATGATTAGACCATGTTTCAGGCCAAATCTCTAACCCTGAAACAAGACCTCCCCTCAAAGTCTTAATGCAAAAGATTACGTCCAAGGTCTGGCTTCTTTCATGTGTCAGCCCTGTCACAATTTGAGAGAGGCCCAGAGAAGCCAAAGATACTATAAATTCTTGTAAGAAGCATTCAGCAAGAATGTTGAAGTCACGGTGCTCAAACAAGTCTAAGTGTTTCCAGTGCCACATCCAAGAGTACCTCTGCTAATTCAGAGAGGGTGCCCATTAAGAGTGTGCTTTCGGTATTTACCGAGTTGAGTTCAGCTGAACCAGATTCTCCAATCTGATTTGACTACCATTATAGCTGGCTTAAACAAAAGCTGATATTATTTGGCTTTTATTTGGGCCAGCTATATTGCCCAGTTGTGTCACAGCTTGAAGAAGGCATTCCCTTCACTTGTGGAGACATGCCACCAGCATGACTCCGTGATTAAAGGGAAGGCATTTTTAAATGCTTCCCCCTCCCTCAGTCACACTGCAGTGGTGGCACACTTCGAGGAGTGAAGGGAAGGCTGTTTGCCTTCCCTTCACTCCTGGAGGCCTGTCATGAAGGTGGTGTAACTCTGGAGAGTGAAGGGGGGGATTTTAAAATACCTCTTCTTCCCTCCCTGATTCACACCGCAATGGTGGCATGTCGGCAGAAGTGAAGGCAATTTGCCTTCCCTTCATTTCTGGAGAAATACCACTGAGGTAGCGTGACTCCAGATGGTGAAGGTTTTTTTTTAAAAAAAAAATACCTCCCCTTCCCTACCTGAGTTGCACTGCAGCAGCGCCATACTTCCAGGAGTAAAGGGAAGGCAAATTGCCTTCCCTTCAGTCCTGAAAACATGCTGCCAAGGTGGCACAACTCTAAGGAGTAAAGGGGGGAAGCCTCACCTTCCCTCCCTGAGTTGTGCCACAGTGGGGACATGCTTCCAAGAGTGAAGGGAAGGCAAATGGCCTTAATAAAGTGGCCCTTGCAGCACTAGAAGCCAGCCCAAGGATCAGCTCTTCTGGTGGTGAGCAGCCTGCTCCCCACTGGCTTGGCTTTGAGCTGGCTTCTCCTGCAGCCCCATTTAAAGAAGGCTGCAGGAGAAGCCAGCCTGAGGATCAGGTGTGCCAGCACTTCCTCATTAGCACAGCTTCAGGCGTGTAATTTATCCCCTCTGTTTTTTTCCCCTTCTTGGGTCTATTGGACCTGAAAAAAAATGGGATTTCCAAAAAAATCCTTGATCTGAAGTCTGTACTGGTATTGGGATTTGGGATTTTTGGGGAATCCCATTATTGGGGGGGGGGTGTCTAATGGACCGGAACAAAAAAAAATACTGGGGGGAAATTGCACACTCCTAGTTGACAATCTTAAGATTACAGCATAACCAGGCAGCATTAGTTGGGAGAAATACACCACAGCATATTCTTCTAACCAGGTCTCTGTTATACAAGCCAAATCAATTCCCTCTTTCTGTAATATTTCAGCAAGGTATGCATTTTTATTCCACACTGATTTGGTATTGCACAGTATTAGAGAGAAGATAGGGGAAATAGGTGCCCTTGTATTGCCAACTGTCAGGATGCTTTGAAGATTAGATGGGCAGTGAGCATCCTTTCCTTGCATGACTTCCTGCTAGAGTTGGTGTGAATGGAAGAATTTTTGTGGCCTCCTGATCAAAAATTGAGGAAAAATGACAAGTTCTATGAACCACAGAAATCTAATATCACTTAAGCATATGGTTGCCAGCTCTGGGTTAGGAAATTTCTGGAGATTTGGGAATGGAGCCTGGGATGGTCTGGGAGGGGAGGGACCTCAGCTGGCCATGCCATAGAATCCACCCTCTAAGGTAGCCATTTTCTCCAGGGGAAACCATTGTCATCTGAAGGAGAGTTATAATTCCAGGAGATCTCCAGGTTCTACCTGGAGGTTGGCAGCCATATTTCAGCAGGTGCCAGCTGTGGCTACCAGACAGCTGTATATATTGTGATGATTGTTATGCACAGACAGAAATACACTCAGAATGCTGGTTATTTTTAATTAGAAAGTAAACCACAATTTGAGAATATGGGATGCTCACCTCAAAAAACAAAACAGCACAGCAAGCAGGGTAAACTAATTTTTGAGCATAATATTTGTGAGGGCGATAACATTGCTACTTGTGGTACTGCACAAAATGCTATGGAACAACTTTGGCTTTGCATGCGGTACCTCATTGCAGCAGCAAAATATGTTAGGCTAGCCCTAAAGGCTTCCTCACATTAGTACTTTCCAAATCACTATTGTGTTTCTTCTTTGTGTGCTAAATACAAGCACAAATCCACGAAAAGTGTAAGGGAGGCAAAAGAATCTGAAAAGAGTGCTAAAACCCCATGTATAAATAGCCCAATATGTTAAAGAAGCAGGCCTCCAATTGTGTTTACTGTGCATATTTAGAAAGCTACAAACCAATTATAAATATGGCACATCTGGTCTGCCATTCTTTCATAAGAAACATTTATTTTGCTACCATTATATGCAGCAAAAATGTGCAAATCCCTAATAATGAAAAAAGGGTTAGAAGCTCTGTTTATGAGACAGAAGGCAATCTCTGCAATGAACAGCAGCCTAAGCAGGTGACTTAGCCAAAGGCAACAGCAGACTTGCTAACAGCAATGGCTCTGGAGTCTGCCAAGAAATCCAATGTCATTTCTAACAATATTATCTCCACAAAATCTACATCTCTTAGGTGACTGACCATGTTGTTTGTACAGCTGTGAATATTATGAGGACAATGCAGTGTCGCTGGTGGAGATATTTTTTAACTGTATAAAATTCATGTCAATATTAGCATTTAAAACAAATAAAATTTCTTGCATTTATCTGCCACCACTTTCCTACAGAGATTTCCATCAACAATGTGATTGTGAGATATGGAGATGTTCATTTTTTAAGAAAACAATTTGGGCTTATCTTTAAAGATTATTTTTAACTTAGCACTACATAGTACAGCTAACTAAATTGACATTAATTCTTCCATATAGGTGATTTATGCTTTGGTGATGTAGAACACATGCGGACCTTTCAGGTAAGTATTGCCATTTACACACATACATGCACACACCACACCTTTTTGAGCAATGAGATGTTCCAGCAGTTCCAGTTCCTTGGGTTGGTTCCTTTTGGAAGAGAGTCCAATTTTGGGTCACTCCTCTTGGTCAGTACAGGAGTGAGAGACCCAAAGACAGCCTTGTTCACCCGGTGGGTACAACAGCCTTTCTGGGTTTCAGCTGCATGCAGTGGAATGACCTAAAAATCTTCCTGCAATCTTCTCAAGAGTAGACAGAGAGGAATTTCACATTACCCTTTTTAAGCCGGTTTGAAGCCAGTTTTGATCTGTCGTGGAGTAAACCGGTATAGGGCTGCTATTTCACACATGGCTTTCCCCTACTGGTAAATAGCTGGATCTGAAGTGGTTTGCCATTTCAGACTGCACTGCTTTTCCCCGCTTTTTCCTGCTGTTTTTTAGCCCGCGCGGGTGATTTCTGGCCTTTTCTTTTGAACGTTCGCTTTAGAGCGCTATAGCGCTATAACACAACACTCCAGGCATTCCAATGGGGTTCCTATAATGCTGGTTTGTTGTTGTATTATAGCGCTATAGCGCTCTAAAGCTAACATTAAAAAAAGACAGAGATCGCCCATGCGGGCAAAAAACGACAGGAAAAAGTGTTTCGGATCCGGGAGAAGAAACCGAAGACTACTTGGAAGTGGTTTACAGGTAAAACGGTTCAGCCCCATTTCCTGAATGGGGCAGAAGTGTTTGTGTGTGAAAGTACAAATATATTCCGGTAGGGAACCAGTTCTAAAACAGTTCTATCTGAAATGTCAGACCAGAAACTGTTTGGGAACCGTTTGGGAACCGGAATATATCACCTGTCTGAAATTCCTCAGAGAGTTATAACTAAAGGTTTAATGATCTTCCCTCCCTATCTGGTTGTAATAAATATCATTACAAAATGAAATTTGGAGGAGGCGGTGGGGAGTGAGAAACAGTGTCTAAAGCCCATTCACCCCCCTTTTCTTTTTTTCTATCTCTTTCTACTTGGATTTATTTTTCGCTTTTCAGGGTTTTTTCCCCTGGGATTGGGAAAAGCTATAATGCTTCAAGAATAGGAAATAAATATAAACTACAGGCCTTTGCTGATCATTTGGTATCAGAGGACCCAACGGATTCTGTACAACAACTGATGAATCTGATTTATGAATATGGAAAAATGGCGGGAATTAAAATAAACTATCAGAAGACAAAAATGATTATGAAAAATATGACATTGAAACAAAGACTTGAAATTGCAGAACTGACTGGATTTCAACTGGAGAAGAAAGTCAAATATTTGGGTATTAATATTACAGCAAAATGTAGTTCTCTGATGAAAGATAATTATAACAAAGTGTTGCAAGATATTAAAAAGGATTTAGAGAAATGGAAAAATTTACAAGTATCACTAGTGGGCAGAATAGCAATTTTGAAAAGGTACGTTTTACCACGTATGATGTTTTTATTTCAGATGTTACCAATATACATTAAACAAAATTTCTTTGATGAATTGAATAAACTGACACAGCATTTTATATGGCAAGGGAAAAAGCCAAGAATTAAATTGAAAGCATTGCAAGATGTGAAAGGTAATGCTGGATTTGGAGTACCAGACTGGAAGAATTATTATAGAGCAGCAAGTTTAGTTTGGCCAAGAAAATGGATTCTACTTGAAGATCATAAGCTGCTGGCTCTAGAAGGACACAATTTAAAACTGTGATGGCACTCCTTTTTATGGTATGAGAAAGTTTCTGGACATAAATTTTTTAAAAATCATATGATAAGAGGATCATTAATGACAACATGGGAAAAGATTAGTCTGCTGATATATATTAAAATTCCAAGATGGGTGTCTCCAGTGGAAGCTTTTTCTCAATCAACTTTGACTTCAGAACAAGCAGTTATTAGATATGCAGAATTGTTAGATGATAAAATAATTTAAAATCTCAGGAAGAATTTTTTAAAAATGAAAAACTTAGACTGGTGAACTAGAGTGCAAGTTGAATCTAGATATAATAAGGATCAACAGATTCTATTCAGAACAATGTGCATTTGAAAAATTATTATGTACTTCAAGAGAGAAACTTATTAAGAAAATGTATGGCATGTTGGTGCAATTGAAATAGTTAAAGAATGTATGGATAGATGGTTGCAAAATGTGGGTCATAACATCGATGTGTCACAGCGGAGTAAAATATGGAACGTGAATGTTAAGTTGACTAAATCTGTTACATTCAAAGAAAACATATACAAAATGTTTTACAGATGGCATCTAGCCCCAGATAGGTTAGCTAAAATGTATAAAAATTTGAGTAATATATGTTGGGAATATATATTGAGTCATACTACCATATGTGCTGGACATGTAAAAAGGTTCATAAATTTTGGATTGAAGTGCATACTTTCCTATGGTCAGTCTTGAATATCACAATACCTTTTAAGCCAGAAATATTTTTGTTAAATTGCTTACCAGATGAATTAGATAAGAATCATAGATATGTTATAACTGCTGCCAGAATCTCATTTGCAATGGCATGGAGGACACTGAAGATTCCAATGCTACATGAGTTAATATTGAAGATTATGGAATGTGCTGAAATGGGCAAGTTGACAAACATATTAAGAGGGAAAATGGAAGAAGGATTTATGAGACCTTGAAAGGCGTTTTATGACTGGTTAAAACTCAGGTACTGGAAGAATAAGATTAAGGGAAGAATAATAAGAATGTTAGATGAAATCATTGTGAAATTGCAATGAGAAGATATGCATGCAAATTGCTAAATTGGAATTTTGTGTATTTCTGTTCATTTTCTTTTCTTTCCCTTTCCCCCCTTTCTTTATGTAAACTAATAAAACTTCTTTTTTTAAAAAAAAGAAGGAAGAGAGACCACTGGAGGCTTAAAAGTTATTTTTGTAGTATTTGCTTTATTTAGAAATGTATAAGTAGAACGCAGATGGAGACATTTAAGACCCATTGAGAAGATACCTGCAACTGCAAGAAACCTTACTATCCATTTTTGTCATGGGCACTGGCTCCTTTATGGCATGCTACTTTAGGCTAAGCCCATAGGCTGCAACCATTAGCAAATTCCAGGCATGTAACAGTTTCTGCTATCAGCTTTGGATTTACTGCATTGAGCCTGAAGTTGGCTAGACAGCTCCATTCTTTCCAAGTCCTTCCAGCTTTATGACTTTTTCCTCCCTAGATAAAGTTATGAACCCATATAGCAACCCATACAGCAGCTCATACAGCAACTTCTTTCAATCCATCATTTGCATTGTTCTCTCTGCACTTAGCATCTTCCACTTCTATTGGCTTGGAAGCGCTTTCCATTGTTCTTCCCATTGTTAGGAATGGATTTCCAGCAGAGATCTTGAAGGCTTCCGTCCTCCCATCTTTTTTGAAAGACATGCAAGGCCATGCTATTGGAATGAACCTTTTGTTGAAGTCTTATATTTTAATTATCTTTCAGGGCTGTATTTTTGCAGGCAGAGTCTGTTGTTGTTTTTCATTGTATGGCAGATTGCTGTTAGGCTGATGCACAGGTTTGGTTTTCTTTTTGTATACTCTGAACTGTAGCAGTGGGACTGAAATTTTCTAATGAATAAATAAAGTGAGAGACCCAGGTTTTATCACTGCTGTCCAGACCACACCAACCCTGATTAATGGGTGATAATTTCTTGTGTTAATTGACATCTGTGCAAGTGGGCCATGTTCAGGTTAAGTTCTGTGTCATGCTAAATTGTGTTAGGTTTGTTCTCCATGATTGGAGGTATTGAATGGTAGCTTCAGGGTGGTGAAATGCAAAAAAGGTAGAGTTTTGCACCATCCTTAATAGTACATGTAGTTAGGAATATGTAGATGCCTGCTATTTTAAGCTAGATAGATGACTTTACACATATTCTCATATTTAACCAGATCAGAGCGGTGCTCAGACCTCCCAGGACAAAAGGACTTCTATCCTCTTACTGTTTGGAGCTAATCTCCCTTACCCCAGTAGCCAGCTCTGCCATACTTGTCTCATACAGTTACCCTTACAGCCATAGTGAGATAGGATTAGGCTGCTAATAATTGAGGCCAGGGCTGACAGTACTGGGCTAAATGGGCCATTGATCTGAGTTAGAGCAAGACGGTTTCTTATATAGAGAGGCAGTGGAAGATTTGGGTAAGTGTGATAGGCAATTACTGGCTAATGGGGGTGAGGGAGATATGCCAAAAGAAGAAGAAAAGAAAGAAGAAGAAGCAGGAACAATGTGATTTGGAGTATTATGTTTCATAAGTAACAGTTGTTTTATACCACCATATTGCTGAAGTACCTGTGATTATTTTTCAGAGATAGCCTTTAAAAAGTTGCAGGCGTTCTGGACAAACTAACCTCAGGCAACAGTGATCTTTAAAAGGTGCATCTGAAAGTACTCTTTGTTCACACATCTCTGTGAGGAATGTAGCTATTTTAAACTTTACTTACCGTTAGGATAAAAAAGAAAGCCTTGATGCTTGGCACAGTAGAGGAGCTATAAGGGTGGAGGGTAAAGTAGGGGGGGGGAATCAATCAAAAGTGCCATTACATACAAGGCATGGATAATATTGAACATTACTCCTCTCCAGAAATAACACTTACCTGTCAGGCAAAATAAAGAGAAGGAAAGACGACTACAAGAGTATCACAAAGTCTGCACTCATCAGGTACAGCAAATAGGCTAAGAATGTTTTAAAAAAGATTTTTTTGGGGGGGGGGGAGAGCTGGAGGTCAATAAACCTGAAGCAAACTTCAGAGTGTAGGGTTCTGTTAGGAAAGAGTATGTGGGTTTTCCTCCATTCAGAATGCAACAATATGAGAAAGAACAAAGTAGTTTATCATGACAAAAGACAAGCACCCCAAAACATTTCAAATATTTGTCAAATTATTATTCCTTCCCCAGACAAGGCAGAAGGAGTTGAAGGGAAGAGGGGGAAATCCTTTCCCAAGCAGAATAAATAAGTGTGGGGAAACAAGGTCTTCAGGAACATAGTCTCCAATAGCATACAGACAAAACACCAGCAATTTTATTCTCCTACTGGTATGGTTATGTACGGAAACTAGGGCAAGAGACTTCATGCCAACAATAGATGCCTTCCATTATGATGACAGAGATGATGGTGAAGAAGAGTTGGTTTTTATACCCCGCTTTTCTCTACCACAAGGAGTCTAAAAGCAGGTTACAATCACCTTCCCTCCTCTCGCCATAACAGGCACCCTGTGAGTTAGGTGGGGCTAATAGAGCTCTGAGAGAACTGTGACTGACCCAAGGTCACGCAGCTGGCTTCATATGGAGGAGTGAGGAATCAAACCTGGTTTTCCAGATTAGAGTCCACAGCTCTTTTTTAAAAAATGATTTTATTTTCAGTTTTTCATAACATACATACATTTATCCCTCTTTTTCAACAAATAGGGGGTTTTACATTATAATTTTTCTTCATACCATTTTATGGATTTTTGCCATTTCTGTTTAAATTTTTCCTCTGTTTTTCCTGGCAAAAACATATTCAACTTATCCATTTCAATTAAATTAAAAAGAATGCTAATTAAATCTTCCTTACTCGGTATACAATCCGATTTCCAATTATTTGCTATACTTATTCTCAACATTGTGACTATATATACAATAATACATATTTCATTGTATTTAAATCCATCTGGTATGATATTTAATAAAAAGATTTCTGGTGTAAGTGGAAGATCTACTCCTGTAACATCTTTTATCAGCGTTTTGTAATTCTCCAAAATCTCTGTATTTTATCGCATTTCCACCAAATGTGGAAGTGTGTTCCTATGTTATTTCTACACCTCCAGCAAGTTCCTGAGACGTTTGTGTAACATTTTTGCAATCTATCTGGTGTCCAATGCCATCTGTATATCATTTTTACTATATTTTCTTTATATGATGTGGCTCTTAGAAGTTTGATCGACTTCCATGTTCTTCTCTTTTTCCCATTTGATCATTGATGGTTTTTTCCATTGTTCCATTAGTTCTTCATCTAGTAAGAAATTGTATACTTTTTGCACCTTTTGCACCTGTTTTTCCTTTTCTCTCAGCCATATCTTATCTAGTTGTATATCTGAACTATAGAATTTTAACTTTTTATCTCTTGTGAATCTTGAGATCAATTGGTTTCTTTCTCACGGTGTAAGATTTAAATTCATTACTTGTAGCTCTTGCCAGTATTTCAATTCATTTTCTTTATCTAATAGGTCATCATAGGTTATCTTTTTATTCTCGGTTATCAAAGATGGCCTCCAGGGGCAAAACCCATAGAGTCCACAGCTCTTAACCACTACACCACACTGGCTCTCAATAAATCGTTTATTCACACACTGGCCTTTTTCACATTACCATTCTAAACCAGATGTTAGTTGTTGGCCCAATTTCAGTTAAAGCAATACAGGGGTGGGGGTTTCATACAGCATATTTCCTTCTGTTAGTGAGCTGTCTCTGAAGTGCTATGATCATTTCAAACAGTGCTGCTCCCCTCCCCCCTTTTCACCACGCAGGCTTCCTTGGACTTTAAAAATATTCTAATGTGAGCATTATAGCGCTAAAGTGCTATAGCACTGGAGTGGCATTGTAGGAAGCACTATGGACATTTTAAACAGCACACCACAATACTTCAGATATGCAACGAACGGTTTGAAAATGGAAAAAGCAGTTTCCCTCAAAAGCAGCTCAATGATACTTCACTAACCCAATGCAAACGGGTTTGTATGAACAGGTAAATAAATTCCAGTTACTAGCAGCTGGTTACTAAAACGGGTCTGTCTGAAATGACAGAAAAAAATCCATTAGCAACCAGTTACTAAAATGGAATACAAAGGCAATTTGAAATGGGTCAAAAAAATTTCATAAGGTGAATGATAAGATGATGGATAGACAGGGTGACCCTCACAATGCTGGCAGGTGCTACACCAGGTCAAACTAGCGACCATAGCAACACTGACAGACATTCTCACAATGTCCCTGAAAACTAGGAATGTGTGAAAACTGGCCAATTTGGTTCATGTCCTGTTTGCCAGCTGTGAACAAGGAGCTGATTTTTTGATCATTCAGCTGTTTGTAAGCAGTTCAGGACTACTAGGTTGCTTTTCATGTATTTAAAACAGTACAGTGTGGTACAATCCATAGATAGCTGCAGTGAACATTTGAATACTAGTGCTGAGAGGTAACATCAGGAGGAAGCCATATCCTCTATATCTTGTTTGTCGGCCCTCCAGGGCAACTGGTTGACCATTGTGTGAAACAGTATGGTGGAATAGATGGATCAGCAGGGTCTTATCCAACAGGATTCTTTGTATGTTCTTAATCTGCAGTGTTTCACCTTGTCACACAGCTAGGGATGCCAGGCTGCTACCTAGCATTCCTGGGAGTTTTGAGGGTGGGGCAAAGGGGACATGTGACATTTACGTGTTAACATTATGTCCAGGTGAAACCCTGACTGTGATATCACAATACAGGCCAATGCAGCACAATACAGACCATCAGCCCTATTGAGGAGGAGAAGCCATAAAATGAAAAGGAACGGCATAGTAAACAAGGATTAATTTACCTGTACATCATGAGACCAATTCTGGAAGAACAACAGTTCAGTGATTTTAATGACACTTTTATTTAAAGTATACACACATATTATCCAGCAACAAACCTAGAATGCCCTTATATATTGCTGTGCAAATACATCTTTCTTTTGTCTTTGAGGAGAACTGGCATATTGATGTTAGTGATATTCACCACTTGCTAAGGCAACAAAGAGAGGCAAAGGCAGCACATGTGACAGATGCCTTTTATGTGACGCATGCATTTGGTAGGGTAAGTGAGAAAGAAAAGCAGGAAATCTGTGGTCTTTTCCAATGAGGCCTCTACTAAAAATTGCTGGAGGAGTATAAATTTCAACAGTACCTTTAGTTGTTGGATTTGTGGCATAATAACAATGTACGGAAACCAGAAAAAAACAAAGAAACTCAAGTTCTGTTTGCTGAAAGGACAGTCTCTAGAATGAAAATTTGTGGAAGAAAGAAAAATCATCCCGTGTTTGACATACAATGAGATGTACTTCTCTTTTATGCTAAATTAGGCTAATGAATGGTTTCTTTTTCTCATTAACATTACATTGGCCTTTCAGACTTACTATTTTGAAGACTTTTTTTCTCCTAGTATCTTGTCTTTTTTCTTGTTTTAAAAAAAGATATGGGAAAGTATTTTTGCAGCTTCCCTCCGCTGATTACAGAACATGTTTTGACAGATGTCTTTTGTTATCCTCCGTCAACCCTTTTCAATGCACAGGGACAGAATGTTTTAATACTATTTGACAGATTTTGCATGTTGTTAAGTTCATCTTGAAATATTCACTGGTAGGATTCATTTCCCCCATTATCCACTACTGTGATGCCTTGTGTTATCATTTCTTTTTACAATTATTTTTTTTAAATGATAGCCTGTAAGAAATACCTTATTTAATTAAAGGAAACGAGAAGCACATTCTTATGCCCAACTTATATTGTGCAGGGACAAGATCTCCTAAATCTCTTCCTAAGGGGAAAGGCTGAAGATACACCAATTTTGCAACACTCTTGTGCTGACAGAATACTGCCAGTGCAGTGGGGGAGAAGTGGGATGCCGCAGGAAAGGAGCAGAGCTTAAGATAAACCTTATTTGTAGGGCTCGTTCTTGTCACCTGTGATCATGTAATTTGAAACACTTCTGTTGATAGAGAGTCCTCCATGACTGCTTTCTCACCATCTCACCCTCTACCACAGCAATAATAAGAGAATATGATTCAGACAGCTGATCACAGCCACTGTGAGGGAACACAGCTCCAGGCATGCTTGCTTATTAATTCAGCTTGTGTTCTCCTTGTGTGTAATGATCAGGAGGCTGAGGTTCAACAAGCCGTTTGTCTGCATGCATCTGATTGCTATCTCATAACTTACCACGGACTGAAAAGGCACAGTGTTAAAAAAGAAGAAGAAGGTGGTTTTACATGTTGTATTGAGATGTACCTCTTCGGTGTCTCTGTGTGCACTATGATAGTGTAACATGCTGTCAAGAAGAAGGTGGTTTTACATGTTGTGTTGAGATGTACCTCTTCGGTGTCTCTGTGCACTATGATAGTGTAACATGCTGTCCATTAATGGATACTAAGTTGCTTAGATAAGACTAATTTGCTCGTGTAAACTTGTCTTCACATGGTCTTATGGAAGTTACAGTTAATTTTCTTTCCCCTCACTCCCTCACATCAATAAAAAAGTTTAAATTAAGAAAAAACTTTATATCTTCTAAAAGGAATACATCTTGGGGCACAGAACATCCACATAGACAATTAAAAAGACAGGAAAAGGGATGATCCTGTAGTACAAGTGGCTATAATGTAGGTACAGAGCTGCTCAGCATAGTGTTTAAGATGATCAGATATTGAAGTGACACTATCAGGCACTCATAATCAGGGGTCATTTCGTAGAAAAAGAGGTGCAGGAGCTCATTAGCATAACTTATTTGCATATGCCACACCCCCTGACATCACCGGAAGTATCTCACAGAGGTAGTGTCTCACAGAGATACCGGAAGTGTCTCATAGAGGAAGGAGAGCTTGTGCCTGAATTGGCAGGCAGCAGCACAATGGAGATGCAGTAGGAGAAACTGCAAGTGATGAAGGACTAAAATGTGCTCCTTTAAACCCTGAACACTCGAACACTAAAAGACAGGGGTCATTTCCTGCAGGAGCGCGCAGGAGTGGAGCTCCGGCAGTAAAGAGCCCAGGGGGCAGGCACATGCAACAAGCCCCACCCCATGCTCCCAGCAGCCCTCACTCAGAGCAAGAAGTAGCCAGGTAAGCTGCAGAGCCCCCCTCCCCCCGGGGCCCCAGTCCAAAACAGTCCAGTGGCACCTTTAAGACCAAGTTTTATTCAGGTACAAGCTCTCCCTCCTCTGTGAAGACAGATCTGCCCCCCCCCCCAATAGCTAGCAATCCAAAACAGTCCAGTGGAGCCTGAGCGATGGGTGTTGCCTTCTGACACACTTCCAGTGCTGTCAGGGGGTGTGGCATATGCAAATATGTTATGCTAATGAGTTGTTAATGAACTCCTGCACCTCTTTTTCTACAAAATGACCCCTGCTGAAAGACAAATACTAATTTAGAGGCAAATGCAAATGAAGACCTTATACAGTTCCTCAAGCATCAGAGGAGACTATGGGTTGAAATAAGGGCTGGGGTGAATCAGAAATGTAAATAAGAAACAAACAAATACATTCTCATAGCCTCCAAAATGTCATGCACCATTCTCTCTGTAAACTTAACAGTCCACCTCTAATTATCTTTTCTCACATGAGATTATAGTGTCAGCATGTGGAGGGATCTTAGTTCAAATCGATGAATATCCCCTGCTATGATGCAAATACAAGTACAGTCCAGGCAACAGAAGGTCTATGTGTAGAAATCTCATACCCGCACCAACCCTAATGTATTTTATACTAGAGGGAAGAAAGAGCTCTAGCAAGTACTTTGTGGGTTCTTTCGCATATGAAAATAGCAACATCATGTGGGGAAGGATGAAACTCTCATTTTGGATTGGGAAATGAAGTGATATATATGGGGTTCAAGAACAAATGGGAATCCAACTTAACATTTTATGACTATATCAGTGGAAAACCATTTTTAAAAAAGCTCTGTTAGAAGAAGCAGTTCGAAGAAGCCATCACTTTGCAGTATCAGGAAACTGCTGAAAAGCAGGGCAGGGAGAACCAAAGCATCTTTTTCAGTTAATCCTACCTGTTCTGTATATGCACTGACTTGTTTACCTTTTGCAAAGATCTCAGATGCAGTCAGACATGCATTTTGATCTGGCTTCGGTACTAATAACTGATGGATTAAAAATGCATGTTCAGATGTCAACATCTGCCCCCTGTTATTGAGGAGTCGGCATTCTGTGGGCATCTGTGTTTGAATTGGATTAAATAGGTTAAGTCCGGTTCAAACAGTTTTCTATGGGTTCGGTGTGCCTCTCTGGATGTCTGATCACTCTGTCGCGCAATCATGAAGTTGGGGATAAAGGCTTAGCTAGGTGCTGTGAAACTCCGTGTTGGTGCTTTGTCACCCAACTGGCTGGTCTAACACAATTCCCCCTTGTTTACCTGCTTGTTCACAAAACTATTTAAAAAAGTCCCCTCCGTTCCAAGTGCCAAGGTGAATTCTAGGGTAAAATAGTCCCTTGCATTGTGCCAGCCGGTATTACCCTAGAACTCATTCCCGGAACTTGTTTTTTTCCTCAGACATATACCAAGCGGGTGTGAGGGGACTGTCTTGGAAGTGGGATGAGGTATTGGAATGGGATGGGGGTGGCAGCGAAGGCATCTGATCAATTCATTGCATTATTGTGGCGGGTCCAGGATGGAATGTGTGATCGAACAAACTCTGTCTCAGGGAGAAATGGATTATTTAGCAACGTTTGCAGATTGCGTTAAGGCTGCCGTCTGACTGCCACCCTCATGTGACAAACCAGATTTGAAATGGAATGATTTGAAGTGGCTCGAGGAGGAGGGGAGGGATGGAGGGTGGAGTGCTGGAGTAGCAGCAGGGAGAAGGCTGAAAGGGGGACGAAGCCAGGGCCGACCAATTAGAAAATGAGAGCCTTCAAAGAAGCGAGGTGCTTGGAACAGTGTACTCTTCTCTTCCCACGCTGTCAGTCTCCGCCGCCCGTCCCATTTCATTTGTTGCTTCATTCTCCCCGGCTTGTCAATCAGAAGCTCAACAAGCTTTAGTGGGCGGCCAGGAAAACAGAGCATTTTTTTTACTACATCACTCCGCCTTTTAGCTGCTTCCATTTAGCTACCTGTCAGGGAGTGCAGGCAACCCCCGCCCCCCCAAAAGCCCCGAAACCACAACGGCGGTTAAATCTGCTTCCCCTTTGAGCTCGTGCTTTCATTTCTGCCTTCTTTTAAACCTACATAGCCAGTTGATTGGTGGTACTGACTCAAGTAGGTCGGGTCTGTCTAGTGGCTTATATCTTTAAATCAAGCCAGGGGCCGGCTCATGTGGGGCTCGCGCCTCCTTCGCTCCATCCTCCCCCTCAGTTCCAAGACCAGCTGCCGGGCAGTTTCGATTCCCTCCTCAGTGGGTGTCAACCTGGGAGGGCCCCGCCCCCCCTCCACCACCCCTCCTCCACCACCCTCATTTTCCTCCCTCTCCTCCCCCCTCCCTTGTCCAGCTCCAAGTTGTCAATCAAGCACTGGGACTGAGGCAAGCTGCAGCAGCGGGTGCAGGTTTTAAATATAGAATGCAGCCACAGAGGCTGCGATCTGACTCAAAAGCTGCTTCATCTCCTCCAGAGACCCTGATTTGGAGGCGCACCTCCCTGTCAAGGCTCTCCAGCTTCCTGTGCAGTGAGTCGATGGCCCCACAGAGGGCCTTGAACTCGGACAAGGGAATCTGCAGCTGGTGCCGGTACTCCCCGGTCTCCTGCGTGGCCTCCTGGTTGTGGCCAGCCAGCTGGGTCACCGAGGCAGACTTGGAGGAGTGGTACAATTCCTTGGCCACCTGGTGGTTCTGGGCCACCAGGTGCTCATACTGGGTGCGGATGTTGTGCAGCGCCACTGCCAGGTTGGGTTTGGCCACCCCTGCCACTGCCATGAGCCGCCCTCCAGAAGGGCTCCCCACAGGGCCGCGGCCAGCTCAGCTTGGCCGGTCAGCTCGGTGTGCTCCTGGGCCAGCAACTTGTGCTGGAAGGCCAGCGCAGCGGCCAGGGAGCCAGCTGCCCGTCGGCATTGCAAGCAGCCAGTGTGGCCTGGGCACACTCCTGCACCACACTCACTCCCCAAAGGGGGCGGCAGAGCCAGGCTGGAGCCCACAGAAGTGAGGGGAGGGAAGAAACGCTGCCTTTTTCAGCCCAGAAGCCCCCCCACTGCCCTGGTGCCGGCACTGCTCCTCTGCAACCATGCGCAGGAACATTGCCACAGCCACCCAACAGTGCAGACTGCCTGGCTTGGCCACTAGTCAGCCAGCGGGCTGAGAAAGTTGAGGGGGGGCTGCTGGGAGCAGGGGGTGGGGCTTGCTGCATGTGTCCACCCCCTGAGCTCCTAACTGCCGGAACATTGCTCTGGTGAGCTCCGGCAGGAAACGAGCCCTGCTCATATTGCATGTAACCAAGAAATGTGATAAATATAAATTTGGCAGTTGCATTGAAGCTCTTGGCATCCCAGTACAGCTGGCATCAAGACATATGGAATGACATTTCCTCACCCTGTCTTTCAATCTAGGAGTGCACAAAGTAGAACTTGGGGCACCTGTTTTCTCAAAACCCTTCTGGATACTTGTTTGAGGATTCCCAGCACTAAAATTAGGCTTAAGACCTGGAACTAAGGCTGCAAGGACAAGGTATCCCAAAAGGCTAAGTCAATAAGAAGGAGACAGATCTCAAAAGTGTTTCTTTTCCCTCACAAACACGACAAGGAAGGTGATAAGTCTGCAGAGCACTTAAGCACCCATGGCTACATAATGTCTTGCTCTCAACCTCCTATGATATGGGGAACTAGGTACTACTTTAACATTGTCATTGGGCTTCCCATACTGGGAAGCTTAGAAATGTGCAGAAAAGGGCCTTGCTGGCCAAGACATCCCAAACCCAGGTAATCTCAACCATGCATGGGAAGGGCCATAGCTCAGTGGCAGAACATCAGCTTGGCATGTAGAAGGTCCCAGGTTCAATCCTGCCATCTCCAATTAAAAGGATCAGATGGTAGGTGAAGTGAAAGACCTCAGCCTGAGATCCTGGACAGCTGCTGCCAGTCTGAGTAGACAATACTAACTGAGGGTCTGATTCAGTATAAAGCAGCTCCATGTGTGTCCATGTGTGTTCATCAGTGAAAAATAGGGGCAGCACAGTCACTTTTGCAGGTGAACATTAAATCCTCCTTGCCACTTATTGATGTGGCTGCCCAAAAACTTGTGACAGGTTTTCTTTACAGAATCAAACACAAGGCACATGGAGAAGGCACAAAGAGAAATGGGATATAGAATTCAATGCAATTCCCTTCACAGATGGATGAGCATTGTTTTAATAACAATATTTCTCTCAACAGGTAAATCTACAAATGTTCTTACCAGTTGGATTACTAGAATAATATAAGTGGCTGAGGTGTTCTGAATGGAAGCACATCTGTAATCAAAGTGTACAGAATGGGACTTACGGTAGATATTCCTCAAAGAAGGTGGGAAAAGGCCAGAAATAATAGGTATTTGGAATTCCACCAAGGAATTTCATTGTCTGGGAAGGGGCCTTATGTTGTGCAGTTCTGGATTAGGTCCTTACAAGAGGTTGGAGTTATGTGGTTGAAAAAGGGGGCTGCCAGCTAAATCCCTCCTTGCTCTTCCTTTCCGTACATTCAGGAGTACATAGTGGAGTTCAAAGTGCAGTTGGTGAAAACTTTTCCAGCTTCTTGCAGCCAACCCGGTAGCCAAGCTGCAGTGCCTACCCATCTTTGAGATTTCTTCAGCATGTGAATTGCTCAGAAAGTAAGAGCCTTGTGGCTGTTGTCCTTGAACCAGGTGAAGAGGAACAAAGATAAGTGGAAAGGGGGCTATAGACACAGAGGGTGCATTCAGACAGGGCATTTCAGCCGCCATAAATGGCACCGGTTCACACTTACCTCCTGTCTGCGGAGCCCATCGCTGTATGCCCATTCACACACAGCGGGTGTCGGTGGTTTGTTTGGTTTTTTAAACTCAGTTTGCGCATGCGCATAGGCAGCCATCCACAGAATGGCGATCTTTGCACATGCGCAAAACACCCTGTCCAGAAAAGCATGCCCTGAAGAGAGGACTTACCTTTAAAGTTTAAAGAGCAAACTAGCCTCCCTGAGGTCCCGGACTCCTCTAAAACCTTAAACTAAGGACCTTTTCTTTTTTTAAAAAAACAAACACCAGGGCGAAGCTTCGCCTAAGCGCATATCGCCAACCTAACAAAAAGAATGGCGGGCAAAAAGCGGAAGCTTTGGGCTTCTGAACGGAAGTGGCTCTACAATGGTGGAGAGCGATCAGAGGGGGGGGGGAGCGGTTACAACCAGTGCACTCAGGATACCACCACTTGGGGACCTAGTGGCAGAATACAATGGTTTCAAGCTCTTTGCAATGGTTAAGGATGGAAGGCAGATGTTCTACGTGTGAACGCCCGTAAGTACACCAATTCCAACCGGCACCTATACCATTGTAAATGCCCCATCTGAACGCACCCAGAGTGGAAAAGGAACAGAGGTGGGGATATAGAAGATCCTCAGTTTCAGGGCAGTGACATTAAATAAATTCATTTAAACTTTCCTTTTGGAGAAAAATATCTTTTGTTTTCTGTGCTTCCAGAATACATTATACCTCACCATTTTGGCAGGAGAAACTAAAACTTTTTAAAAGAAATGAATGAAGGAAGTCTTAGTATTTCATGAAGCAAATAGCATTTTTCGAAGAGACTCAAGATTCATGATAAAATTATGAGACATGGAAACTCCATGGAATTTCCTGGCAATCCTTTGATATTTTTTCTTTTGTGTATATAACACTGAAGTAATGAAAAAATGCAGGGCTTTAACTGATTATTTATAATTCCTTTCATATTAATTCACTGTACATTAAAATTTAAATTTGTGCTTCAGCTTATGCAGTAGTAATTCATAGTAGTTCTTGAGTGCCTTTGAGGTGGGTATTATTTATCTGCAAGCACATTCCACCTACTAAAGAGAAGGCGCCATCCTATCTTGTAATTACATCAGCTGGATAAGACAGGACAGCAACTTAAATGTGTAAGCAATCATTACTCATAGCACAGTATGTTGTGCTGCACTGTGATGCCAATATAACCTTAAGGTAAAAGGTAAAGGTTTTCCTTGCTCAAATGCCAGTCAAAAATGACTCTAGGGTGCAGTGCTCATCTCCATTTCCAAGCCGAAGAGCCAGTGCTGTCCGAAGACTTCTCCATGGTCATGTGGCCAGCATGACTAAACTCTGAGGCGCAAGGAATGCTGTTACTTTCCCACCAAAGTGGTATCTATTTATCTACTTGCAAGTTCTTGATTTCAAACTTCTAGGTTGGCAGGAGCTGGGACCAGAGATGGGAGTTCACTCCATCATGTGGCATGCGGGTCTCGAACTGCTGAACTACCGAAATTCCGATCTGCAGTTCAGAGAATTCATTTTGTAATCTTTAAAATGTGTGTAATATGAGAAATGCCAGATAAGACGGGCAGCAGAAATGCCACACCCTTTCCCCAGTTCTAATACATGACACTTTAGAACATCAGAGGAAGAACTCACCACCCCTTTAGCTAAGATATCATGTATCCAGGCATGGAGAAAGATTGGTAAGCAATTGTGTTGATCCCTAAAATTAAAAAATTAATTTAGGATCCCTAAAATTAAAAAATTCAGAACTCAACAGAGCACATTTCTAAATTCCCAAGAGATCTTCGTCACTCTGGATGATACAGGAAGAGGGGAGTGTTTCAGGGCATGATGGAGAGGCCTGCAGTTTTCAGAGTCTTAAAGCTAAATGCAGGATGTGTTACAGACTTGACTGGATTACATGGTACTGAATGTAAAGCTGGTTTCCAAGACATAATGTAGGTTGACATAGAGGTATCTTTACATGAATGTGTGCTCAGCATCAGGGACTTTCAAACATTACCTGCATTAATTATATTGCTGCAAATAATGTGCAAACAGTATAGTTCCCATCAGGCCAACATCAGCAGCATCAGTTACTGAAGCTCATTTAATGCCTTGTATCAATAAATTTTGAAAATTTGTACAATTTTGAAAAAACCCAATAAAACAAGTTAAAAAAGGTTAAGGATTAAATTTAGGGGTAGGATTATTTAGGCTAGGGTTAGCGTAAGGGTTCTTAGAGTTAGTGTTAGGATTATTAGGGTTAGGGATTATGGATAGGGATAGGGTTATTTGGGGTAGGGTTAGGATTAATAGGGTTAGAAATAGGGATTAGGGTTAGGGTTAGGGTTGGGATAAGGGTTAGGGATTAAAGTTAGTGTTAGTGTTATTTGGGTTAGGGTTAGGATTATTAGGATTAGGGATTAGGGTTAGGGTTATTAGGGTTAGGGTGCTTAGGGTTAGGGTTATAAGGGTTAGGGTTACTTTTATAAGGGCTAGGGTTAGCGTTATTATGGTTAGGGTTATTAGTGTTAGGGTGAGGAGTTTTAGAGATAGGGTTATAACGGTGAGGGTTATGGTGAAGGTTAGGGTTAGGATTAGGAATGAGGGTTAGGGTTATTAGGGTTAAGATGATAAAAGTTAGTGTTAGGGTTAGGGATTAAAGTTATTAGGGTTATTAGGGTTAGGGTTATTAGGGTTAGGATTAGGATTATTAGAGGTAGTGTTAGGATTAGGGTAAGGGTTATTAGGGTTAGGGCTTTTAGGTTTAGGGTGGTTAGGGATTAGGGTTAGGGTGGTTAGGTTTAGGGTGGTTAGGTTTAGGGTTTGAGTTATTAGGGTTACAGTTATTAGGGTTAGAGTAAATGTTATTAGGGCTAGGTTTAGCATTATTATGGTTATGGTTATTAGGGTTGTAGTGACATTTATTAGGGTTAGGGTTATTAGGGTTACGGTTAGGATTATTAGAGTTAGGGATTAAAGTTAGGGATAGGGTTATATGGGTTTGGGTTAGGGTTACAGTTATTAACATTAGGGTTAGGGTTACTAGGGTTAGCGTTAGGTTTATTATGGTTTAGGGTTATTTGGATTAGGTTTAGGATTATTAGAGTTAGGGTAAGGGATTGGGGTTAGGGTTAGTGTTATTTGGGTTAGCGTTAGGATTATTAGGGTTAGGGTTGGGGTTAGGGATTAAAGTTGCTATGGTTAGGATTATTAGGGTTAGGGATTGGGTTTAAATTTAGATTTGATGTTAGGGTTAGGGATTAAAGTTAGGGTTAGGGTTATTAGGTTTAGGGTTAGGATTATTAGGGTTAGGGATATTAGGGTTAGTGTTATTAGGGTTAGGGCTGTGAGGGTTAGGGTAGTTTGCGTTAGGGTTGGGGTTATGGCTGTTAGGGTAAATTTTATTAGGTTTAGGATTAGGGGTAAAATGTTAGGGATATGGTTATGGTCAATATGGTTAGGATTGGATTTATGAAGATTAGGGTTATTAGGACTAGGGTTAGGATTATTAGGGTTAGGGATTAGTGACACAGTTATTAAAGTTAGGTTTAGGGTTACTAGGGTAAGGGTTATTAGGTTTGGGGTTAGGGTTTGGGTTTGGGTTATTTGGGTTTGGGTTAGTACTATTAGGGTTAGGGTTATATTTATGTTTATTAGGGTTAGGGTTAAATGCCTCCCCATACCATACAGGGCCTTCCCCGGCTCACCCGCCTTGGGGGGGCTTTCTGCATGTGCCTGCTCATTGAGCTCATTACTTCCAGAACGCCATCCCGGGGTGTTCCAGCTGGAAATGACCCCTGATATGTCACCTCAAAGGGTAGAGTCCACTGAACATGGGAGTTTATGACATGTGGGGGTCCGATTTTTATTTTGGGTGCAGGGGGCACTTCCTTATTCAAATCTTCTTTGTAATACAGGCCTCTGTGAGGCACTCCAAATCGACGGTCATGGTGCCAGAACCAGTATTTGGACCAGTCATCTCCATATGTCTTCTTGCAGGGGACATTCTCCAGAGTGTGCTGATGAGTCCTTTAGGGGGGTCCAAAGATTTTTTGGTGGGTACAGCTTGGCCACAGTGTCTGCCTGTGTGAGTGTCCAGGGGGCACCACACTTTGAAGCAGCTGGCACAAGAACCGCACTTTGGACCAGGATACAGCATATGTCCCCTCAAAGGAGACTGTCTGCTGATTATGGGGGTGTATGAAGTGTGTGTGGGGGTCCAAACCTCATTTTTGGTGCAGAGGACACTTCCTCATTCAAATATTATTTGAAATTCAGGCCTCTGGGAGGCACTACAAATAGAAGGTCATGGTGCCAGAACCAGTGTTTGGACCAGGCATCACTGTATGTCATCTTCCAGAGACAGTCTTCAAAGTGTGGGGATATGTCAGTTGGGGTGGTCCAAAGATTGTTTTGGGATGCAGCCTGGCCCTAGTGTCTTTAGAAGATTTCTTTTGTAGTTACATTGATGTTTAAATGGATGTTTGTTGCTGGTCCTATGAGAGGCTGTTAAAAGACATAATTCATGAATCCCATTAAACAGCTGAAGTTCATAGACAGAGCGCTCCTGTCTTTCTCAAAGCGCTACGTCTATGAACTTCAGCTGTTTAATGGGATTCATGAATTATGTCTTCAGCTAAACTTCCCCCTTTAGAAGACTTTCAAGCAAGGAGAAGCGGGTGTACAATTCTAGAAACTCGTTGGGGTTGATTGTGTAAAAAGGATGTAAATTGACTGGTAGTTATTAGAATTGTATAAACTGATTATTATTGTTGATATTGCATGTAATGAATATATACCTGTTTTAGAATATTATAAATAACACACAATGAACTTTATAAGATGGAACAAATAGAACACATTAAGTTATAAAAGGTTTTTGCAGTGTATATTTGTGTTGTTTGGCCCTAGTGTCTGCTTGTGTGATTGTCATGGGGGCACCTCACTTTGGAGAAGCTAACACAAGAACCCCGCTTTAGACCAGTACACGGCATATGTCGCCTCGAAAGGGAGAGTCCCCTGAACATGGAGTGTATGACATGTGGGGGTCCAAACTTTATTCCAGGATGCAGTGGGCAAACAGTAAATCAGTTCCTTACTCAAATCTTTTTTTTGAAATTCAGGTTCCTTGGGGGCAACCGAAATAGAAGCCTGTGGCTCCAGAAACAATATTTGGACCGAGCTCCACTGCATGTCATCTTGCAGGTGATAGTCTCCAGAGCATGGTGATGTGTCATTTGGGGTGGTCCAAAGATTGTTTTGGGGTGCAGCTTGGACCCAGTCCTGGGGTCACCACCCTTTGGAGCATGATGTCATCATGGCACATGCACGCAAAACTCCCAGACAAGGAGCTTCTCCCCACCACTGGGCAAGAGATAGGGACCTGGCAACGTTAGACTTGACAAGTAAGGGGACCCGCGATACTCGGGGGGGGGGAGAAGAGCTCCGTCTCCTCCACCACCCCCCGCTTGATCTCCCCGAGACGGCGGCAGCGGCGGCGAGGCCAGTCTCCCCCCCGCCCGGCTCCGAGGCGGAGGCGGCGGCGGCAGCAGCAGCGAGGATGGTCCCCCTCGCCCGGCTTGGAGGCGGCGGTGGCAGCGGTGAGGCCGGTTCTGCCCCCCGCCCGCCCGCCTGGCTCCGAGGCGGTGCATGGTGATGGGTCATTTGGGGTGGTCCAAAGATTGTTTTGGGGTGCAGCTTGGACCCAGTCCTGGGGTCACCACCCTTTGGAGCATGATGTCATCATGGCACATGCACGCAAAACTCCCAGACAAGGAGCTTCTCCCCACCACTGGGCAAGAGATAGGGACCTGGCAACGTTAGACTTGACAAGTAAGGGGACCCGCGATACTCGGGGGGGGGGAGAAGAGCTCCGTCTCCTCCACCACCCCCCGCTTGATCTCCCCGAGACGGCGGCAGCGGCGGCGGAGGTAAATCTCTACCCTTTCCCCCCTCCGAAGCGAGGGCCGAGCGGCCAGCTGCTCGGCCCTCGCTGCTCTCCCCCCCGCTCCAAAGCGAGGGCCCCCCTCCCTGCTCACCGCTCGCCTTTCAAACGGTGGCGGCGGCGTTCGCAGAGCGTTCCCTGCGCATGCGCAGGGGACTCTCTGTGAGTTTCAGGGGGATTTAAACATCCCCCTGAAATTTTTTTCAAGGTTTAGCATTTTTGTGCACACGTGGGGACCTCCCCACGTGTGCCCAAAAATCTCCCTGCCCCCCAGGTTGCCCCGGAGCGCGGATTTAGCGATCCGCACAGACGGGGCGACTTGGATATTAGATATATAGATTCCACCTCACTTGCCTGACTCAATTAGGCCTGGCTGCTTGCTACTGTTCAGCAGCAGCCACCCTATAAAAGCCAGTGTAGTACAGCAGTTTTGAGCTTTGGAGTAGGGTTATGAGACCCAGATTCAGATCCTCATCTTGTTGTGGAAGCTGACTGGGTGATTTTGGACCAGTCACATACTTTTAGCCTAATGTACCTAACAGGGTTGTTGTGCAGATAAAAAGGAGGAGAAAATACTGTAAGCTGCTTTGGTCCCTGCTGTGGAGAAAGACTAGTTTTCCTAGGTAGAGGCTGTAGGGGATGGGGAATGAGACAGAAAGCGGAAGACAGATAAGCAGGTAAAGGTAGGTTGGCTGTTGGCTGGAAGTTACTGAATTTAAAAAAGAGAGGTGGTAGTGGAGAGATTTTTATGGCCATGGATTTTAGGACCAGTTCTTGCTTGCATTCCCATGTTTAATGAAGGCAGGCAAGCATACATAAAGTGGTGCCATAAGTGTCAGCTTGCACCCTAGTTCCTGTGAGCAACAACAACAAAAAATATGGTGTCTCTCCATTGAAATTACTTGTATCTTTCAAACACCAAGAGAGATTCACAGATCCCTTGCAGAACAAGAGCAAAGGAATGACTAAGTCACTGTATTAACAATTCTGGAGATAAAGTTAAGGTGATGAATGAGACGTACAGTCAATTAAAGCCAAATTGGATCGTTTTACCTTGGGTTGTGAATAAATTTCCATGTGTACAGCCTCTTGCTGTTCTCTTCCCATTGACACATTCCTTTTGGATGAATGCAGGTATTCCCAAAGAAGACAAAAGGCTGCCCACTGACTATTCTGAGAAAAGGACAAAAAGGCAGCTGCCAGACATGAATCTGCTGCAGAGCTGATTGCAGTCCTAAAGGCCAGGGAGGGAGCAAGGGCAAATGGGAGAATAAACCAGAAGACACTTTGACTGGTGGAAAACAGGCTACAGCTTTTATTGAATACAGCCGCAGGAGCATTGGCACAGTGTAGGGCATGAGTCCAGCACTGGGCAATCTGCCTATCAGCCAATGGCACCAACCATCCCCAGCCCATCTGCTAGGGAGCAACATGGGATGGCAAATCCAGGTATCCCACGTGGGCACAAGCCACTGTGTCGTTCCTTTGCCATTTGAGCTGGGCAATAGCCCCCAAACTGGGTATGTAACTGAACTAAAGTGGAACTAACCCTAAGATTAACCCAGACCAGGTGAGGCAGACACACAGGCTTAGCCTCTTCCTTGAACTGGATCCAGCCTGATGCCCAAACCACCCAAAGCTGTGATAAGAAGATGCAACCAAAACCAATCCAGACACAACCATGAAACACAAAACCTACAGTGAGAGTGCAGAGAAGCAGGAGCCAACTGACAATGCCAGCCCCAGCAGCAGCCCAATAATTGCAGGATTGGCAGGTCAGAGTGAAAGCTCTGGTTTCCAGACTGCCCCACTCAGTAGACCCAGGCACCTTATTGGGCACTGATGCTGCAGATGGACCAGTCACTGAAGCTCCCTACTCAGCCATAGATTCAGATGGGGATACCTTCTCTTTATTCACTCAAAATGTGGCTCCAGGTCAGTGAGGGGTGACTGCTGCTAGTTGCAAGTCATGTGTGAGAGTGCTTGATGGTGAGCATGGCTCCTTGATCAGCAGTTTTATATCTTCAGGGCTGCAATACTATGAGTCTTTCTGGTTAAGGAGGAATAATAGAGGCTTTTGAGGGGAATTGTTGCTATGGAATTCAACTGTTTTATTACCTGGTTTGCAGCAACCTCAAACCCAACCCACCATATGTTGACATGAGGTCTTCTTAATACCATGATCTTGAAAAATCTGCTTAAAAGCTGATATATTTTTTTTTTGGGGGGGTGTCTTATTATTTTGGAACAGTTGGCCTGATATAGAGTTCTCAGGAACGTGAAAGATTGCACACTGCTATGTGTCATTGAACTGGGCCTAATCCTAATAAAGGTATTATATAGATGGTGATTTAGAAATAAGTCTCATTAGATCCAATGGGACTTATTTCTGAGAAAATATACATATAATCTGACTGGTTGTGCCTTCCAATTTCATGTCAGTAAGGAGAACCCCACTGGGGAACAGCTTTGCAGATGATTTGCTGGCTGTGATGGGCTTTCCCAAGTGATTCATCACACTAAGCAATAAAACTGACACTGCAGCTAGAGATTCTTGATGAAGTTTCCTATGGTATAAAAGAAACACAACAGGAACATTAAATGTATACGTATGAATAGGCCCCTGGGAAGCTCTCAGACCTCAACATCTGTCCTACCTCTCTGACTGTTGATGCCACCTCTGTACAGCAGGGGACAGCAGAAGTTGCAATCTGAATTGGGCATTATGTACATGGGAATGGAGGAGAACCCATTTGACTGACTGAGAACCCGTCTGCTTGACTGACTGAATGGGGGAATCAAGACACAGCCTGTGTAGACCATAACGTGTGAATTGGCCCACAGTCACACGTTCCAGCATTCTAGACACAAACACTCAACAATAATTTTAGTTCCACTCTTGCTGCAACTGGGGCCATAAAGACAAAGTATCCCACACCACAAGAGAGGGAGATGATCAGGAAGGAGGAGGCTTTACAGAGCACCTAAACGCTCATGGCCACAGATGTCTTACTCCTTCATTGTAGCAACTGGGGAAACCGTGTACTGGGTTAACAAGTATAACCACTTTTACTGAACAGCTAGAACTCCATTTCACCTGTTGGCACTGGCTAAACTTTTACCTCTGAATAGAAGATGTGGTAGAACAAGCAGAAACTGCAGATGGAGCTGCTTGCAGGTCTCTCCAATGAACAGGTGAATACTCTCCTTGCAGCAATGTAGCCTGCCCTCTACTGGCAGATACATTCCCACATGAAGTTATCATAAGGAATACTAGGTGAATGCACGCACACTGAGAAACAGAGGAGCTGGAGTGGGGCAATAAAATGGGGAAATCACTTAAGTGGCTGTACACTTTTGTTTAAGCAACTTCTAAAATCCAAGTTACAGCAATCACTCATGTTTGTATTGTCTCCCTAGGCAATCAGGAAGTTTTTCCCTCTAAGCTGAATAAGTGTGAGCTAGATAACAGTTAAGCCTCCAGCTCACACATTTTTGTCTTAGCTCAGGAAGGATGGCTCCAGAACAAATTCATGCCGTAGCCAAATCATTCACTCACAACTTTAATGCTAGTAGTTCACAGAGTAGAATTTTTGCTCACAGGACTGCACAGCTTAGAGGGAGCATGGAAAGTACGCAGATGGAGAGTGATTTCAGCAAAGTGTACTTTATTCGATCAGGAACAAGACAGCTTTGGCCGGCTCGCAGGCCGGCTTATATTCCCCGAGAAACCGCCACCCAAAACACCCCCCCACTTCCCAATAGGTTATTTACAGTGGCCGAGAGTCCCATTGGCTCTCGGCCAGGAATCTAGCCCCCTGATTGGAGTGGGCTAGGATCCACATAGTCCATTGTCTCTTGGAGCGAAGCTCAACATTTGTCTCTGGACTTGTCTGGACTTGTCAGGACTGTTTGTCTCTGGACTTCTCTGGACTTGTCAGGACTGGATACATTACAGAGCACCACAACCAGGTATCCATGCAGCAATGTACATTCACTACCCCACACATATACCTTGAGCTATGCAGACCACCCAAAAGGCCTTCAGGAGTGATCATAAACCTGGTTTTTCTATATGTGGTTGACTCCTTTTTTGTTCTAGCAGTGTCTGATGCCTTGACAGTAATGTAGCAAGGTACAGCCATACACAGCCAAAATACAGAGGCAGTGATGGGGAAAGCTGATCTTTATATACTGCTGCTTTATATAAAACTGCTCTTCATACGTACCCATACACACACACACTGCCCTTTCAAAGATCTGCTGAAGGCAACTCACGAAAACCATAAAATGATCAAAGATTAACACAAGCCATAAAATAGCATTTAGCAGACTATCCAAAAAGCAGGCTAGAAGCTGACCATCAAAATAATCAGAAAATATGGCATCCCTTCAATTAAAAACCCAGGTAAAAAGAAACAGTCTGTTATGTATTGGGACTTGAACATTCCAGAACTGTGTTTACCAGACTGGCTGAGCTTGGAGCTCTAGAACAATAGGCTCACCAGGACTCTGGAGGTGACCGATGAGAAATTAATGTTATGTAAATAGCCTATTGTTTGGAGCTGGGTGTGGTGTTGGCATGCTATTTAAACAGGGCTGTTGCCTTGGAGTTTAGTCTTGTATCTGCTGAATCACTAATAGAGCTGAGCTGATCACTAGACTTGGGGTCTGCCACGATAGCTAGTGCAAATTGTTTTGGGAAATTGAACTTAGCGCAAGCCTACCAACAGTTGCTGGTAGACGATGTCACAGTGGAGGCCCAAACCATAGTGACACACCAGGGTGCTTTCTGGGTGCGGCTGCTGCAGTTTGGGGTCAGCATAGCTCCCCAGATTTTCCAAAACCTAATGGACTCCATCCTTAAAGGAATCCCCGGGGTTGACCATCTGCGTGCTGTCATTCAGTGTTTTCAATCCACCAGGTTGAAGGTTAAGTGGGAAAAATGTCTCCTGAGCAGTGTTCCCTCTGAGCTGAGTTTGTGTGAGCCAGCTCACAGTTTTTTAGCCTCCGGCTCACACATTTTTGTCTCAGCTCAGGAAGGATGGCTCCAGAGCAGACTAATTTATGCAGTAGCCGAATTGCTTGCTCACAACGTTAATGCCAGGAGCTCACAAAGTAGAATTTTTGGTCATAAGTCTCCACCACTTAGAGGGAACATTGCTCCTGAGTGTTTGCCGCCTCGACTTCCTTGGCTTTTCAGTGGACACGGAGGGCATCCACCCAGCACAAGACAAAGTCAAGTCCATTAGTGATGCCCCAGCACCAAAATCCAAGGCCGAGCTCCAGGCGTTCCTCAGCCTGTCGAGTTTTTACCATGCTTTCCTGCCACACAAGGTGGCCATCGTGGAACCCCTCCACTGACTCCTGAACAAGCAAGCTCCCTGGGTCTGGGGCTGCAGGCAAGCCGACACTTTCCAGGTGGTCAAGGATCTGCTGATATCCAATTCGGTCCTGGCCCACTTCAATGAACAGTTACCAGTTGTCCTCGCATGTGACACCTCCCCTTATGGAGTTGGTGTTGTCATGGGGCACAAACTGCCTGAAAGCCGGGAGGTCCTCATGGCATACTACTCCCACACTTTGTTGTCTGCCAAGTGCAACTATGCGCAAATAGACAAGGAGGGCTTGGCAGTTGTGGTGGGGGTGGGGAAGTTCCATGACTTCCTGTATGGTCGGCCCTTCACCATTGTGATGAACCATAAGCGCTGCTAGACCTCTTTGCTCCAGACCTCCAGACACCACAAATGCTTTCTCCGTGAGTCTTGTGCTGGTTGATCTTTCTCACTGGATACCAGTATGACCTTCAGTACTGCCCAGGTAAGGCAATGGGTCACACTGACACCCTTAGCTACCTGCTGTTGCGTTCCATGGACCCCGACCCCATGCACCAGATCCTCCTTGTTGAGGAACTCCCTGACTGGCCTCGCCACACTGCGGACATCACTCGCCACTCTGCTAAGGACTGCATCAACTCCCACATCTTGGACTGGGTGTGGAAGGGATGGCCCAACAGCAGTGTGGGCCCAGATTTTACAGCTTTCTCATCTCGCTGGGATGAACTGTCCACACACAAGGGGTGCCTGCTCTGGGGAAGCCGTGGTACCACCCCCCTGTGCCAGCAAGTCCTAGCAGCCCTCTATGAGACACATCCCAGGATCATTTGAATGAAAGCTCTCACCCGTAGCTACATGTGGTGGCCAGGGATTCATGGTGAGATTGAGGCCTGGATCAAGTGCTGCCAGGCCTGCCGGGAGACTTGACCAGAGCCCCCCCCAGCTCCCATAAACAGTGGGAATCCACCCGCACCCCATGGTTATTAGTACACCTGGACTTTGCTGGCCCCTTCCAGGGCCAGATATTCTTCGTTTTGGTGGACTCCTACACCAAGTGGCTGGAGATTATTCCAATCACCTCCACCTCCTCCCAGGCAGCAATCCAGGCCCCCACCCGGATTTTCTGCACACATGGCCTGCCTGACACAGTTGTGACAGACAATGGGACTGCTTTTACATCTGGAGAGTTTCAGGAGTTCTTGGGCCATTACCTGATCTGACACATCCAATCTGCCCTGTTTCACCCGGACACTAACGGACAAGCAGAACGGATGGTGCAGACTGTTGGAAAAATTGACAAAATAGTTAAATATTCAGAGATTGCAATGGATCTTTGTTTCACTGGAGAGGAAGCATTTTCTTCTATGTGAAAATCTTTATTTCTAAGGGAAGGGTTCACAGGAAATCTACAAAACAATAAAGACACCTAAGGACACACCTTTACACTTTGATCACATGATCTACAACAATGGAGATTCTTCTTCTTCTTGACCCCTAGAAGGAAATCACCTGAATACATTAACCAATGATTGTGAGTAAACAGACTTCAGTTTCCCGGGCTTTGTTTCCATTGGCTTTGTGCCAGGTTTCCTTCCAGGTCACTCTAAACAATAGCACACAAGGTAAACACACATTAACTCTATAATGACTGAATTTTAGACCTTGCAACACACATATTTCCAACACCCCTTCTCAAGGTCTAACATGTAAGTCATTATACATGCACATACGACAAACATCACTCATGATTCACTTTAACATTTGTACCAACCATATTCAACATTTTATGAAGACGTTCTAATTTTTATTTGGTCAGTGGCTTAGTCAACATATCAGCCACCATTTCCTCTGTATGACAATACTCAATCTCTATTAGCCTCTTCTGGTACAAATCTTTCACTAGCACACATTTAATACCATTAGATCTACTTTTTGCTTTGGTGCTTCCTCCCTTGCATATAGTAATAAGAACATAAGAACATAAGAGACGCCAATGTTGGATCAGGCCAAAGGCCCATCCAGTCCAACACTCTGTGTCACACAGTGGCCAGAAATACCAGTGCCATCAGGAGGTCCAGCAGTGGGGCCAGGACATTAGAAGCCCTCCCACTGTTGACCCCCCCCAAGCACCAAGAAGACAGAGCATCACTTGCCCCAGAGCCCCTAGCTATACCTTGTGGCTAATAGCCACTGATGGACCTCTGCTCCATATGCTTATCTAATTCCTTTTTGAAGCCGTCCATGCTTGTAGCACCCACCACTTCCTGTGGCAGTGAATTCCAAGTGTTAATCACTCTTTGGGTGAAGAA
>NW_015164667.1:319910-345705 GCF_001447785.1 Gekko japonicus | reverse complement strand
ACTAGCACACATTTAATACCAATAGATATACTTTTTGCTTTGGTGCTTCCTCCCTTGCATATAGTAATACAAGCTTGATAGTCCTCAAACATAACTATAGGTAAAGGTTCTCTTATTCCAAAGTCCTTCAACAAATGAAAAATCAATTCAAGTTCACTGCAGGCACTTGTTGCTGAGACACACTCAGCTTCTGCTGTAGACTGTGACACAACAGTTTGCTTTCTACTAGTCCAGTCTATTAGTCCATCTCCATAGAAGAATAGATATCTGCTTGTTGACTTGAAATTGTTCGATTCTTCTCCCCAGTTGGCGTCCATATATCAGACTAGTCTTGGTCCTTCAGATGGTGCAATTTTCAATTCTAAGTCCATTGTTCCTTTCAGGTACCTTGCTAGTCTCTTTATTGCACTCCAATCATGATGGTTAGGTGAACTCACTTTTCTGCATAAGATGCCAACTGCTGCTGTGATGTCAGGCCTTGTGGTTTTGCTCAAGTAGAGAAATTTTCCAACTGCTGCTCTGTATTCTCCAGTATCTCTGAGAGGTGTTCCATCCTTTTCCTTTAGATATACAGTTTCAAGTGGTATGGATGACGCTTTGCAGTTTTTCATACCAACAGATTCTATAAAGTCCATAATTTTTTTTCTGGCATAGAAGGTTCCATCCTCGAGTCTTTCAACTTGTATTCTGAGGTAGTGTTTTACATCTCCAAGCTGCTTTCTACTTCCTTGTTCATAGCATCAGCTATTTCTTTACTATCCTCTCTGTTTTGACAAGATACAATCAAGTCATCAACATAAACAAGAATGGTATTGTCCATTTTTAATTCTAGTGTACAGGCAAGATTCAGCTTTCCCTTGCCCAAAGCCTTGCTTCTGCAATCATCCTGTAATTTTGTCATACCAGGCCTTTGCTCCTTGTTTTAGTCCTTTGTTGTGTCTGTAAACATAATTTTCTTGTCCTTCGACTTTGAAACCCTCAGGTTGTTCCATAAATATTTCCTCAGATAGTTTTCCATTGAAGAATGAGTCTTTATATTCAGATGCTCTACAATCATATCTCTTGATGCTGTGACACTAAGAAGTGTTCTGAACACTGCTAGATTGATAACTGGAGCAAAAGTCTCAAAGTAGTCAGTCCCATATTCTTGTGAATAGCCTTTGGCTACTAGGTGTGCTTTGTATAGTTCTACAGTCCCATCATCGTTATACTTGATTTGGAATACCCATTTGCACCCAACAGGCTTTCTTCCTGGAAGTAACTTTGTAAGAGTCCAGGCTTCTTTCTCATATATGGATGGTATTTCCTGTTCCATTGTTTCAATCCATCTGTCTCTTTCACTCACAGGTAAGTTGCATACTTCTTTCCAGTTCTTTGGTTCTTTTGCAGATTGTACAGTTTCACAAAATCCATATTTATGTGGTGGTTGCCCTTTAGTGCTTCTTTCTGATCATCTCACACTGGTTGTGGGTTCAGTCGTGGGTTCTTCTGCCTCCTCTGGTGTGGTTCCCGCTTCCCTTCTGTTCTTGTAGTTTCTTCAGAAGGTAGACTCTGCCGGTTCCCTGGTGGTCACCACAGGTAACCATACAACCAACTCTTCAGAAGCAGCCTCAGAACTCTTTGGATCAGTTGCATTGGGAGCACATGGCAAATTGCTTTCATCTACATATACAACATTTTGTTCCCCATGTGATTTTGGGGGTTGTATATCCTGTATCCTTTTCCACCAACAGGATACCCTACTACAGGTCCAATTTCAGCTCTGGGGTCAAGTTTCCCCTTTTTCTCCTTTGGTATGTGAGCATACTCTTAGCTTGAATGTGCTTTAGTCCAGGCCACTTTCCAAACCAAGCCTCGAAAGGAGTGGTTCCAGTAACCTTTAAGGGTACTCTATTGTGTAAATGAAGTGTACGTGCAGAGGACCTAAAGAGCCTCTTGTTCAGAGTGAAAGAGGAGAGCACAAAAGTGGGCTTGAAGCTCAACATCAAAAAAAACTAAGATCATGGCATCTGGCCCCATCACTCCTTGGCAAATAGAAGGGGAAGTCGTGGAAGTAGTGACAGACTTCACGTTCCTGGGATCCCAGATCACCACAGACTGTGACAGCAGCCATGAAATTAAAAGACGCCTGCTCCTTGGGAGGAAAGCGATGGCGAACCTAAACAGCATGATAAAAAGTAGAGACATCACCCTGCCAACAAAAGTCCGCATGGTCAAAGCAATGGTATTCCCAGTAGTCATGTATGGCTGCGAGAGTTGGACGATAAGGAAGGCCGAGCGCCGAAGAATAGATGCTTTTGAACTATGGTGCTGGAGGAGACTCTTGAGAGTCCCTTGGACTGCAAGAAGAACAAATCAGTCAATCCTCAAAGAAATCAACCCTGACTGTTCCCTGGAAGGCCAGATAATGAAACTGAAGCTCAAATACTTTGGCCACCAAATGAGAAGGGAGCACTCACTGGGATGCAACGAACATGAAATTGAGCAAACTTCAGAGGACGGCGGAAGACCGGAAGGCCTGGCGTGATCTGGTCCATGAGATCGTGAAGAGTTGGACTCGACTGTGCAACTGAACAATTGTGTAAATACCGTAGGGTATTTGGTAGACCAGAATGTATTAGCAGAGCCCTACTCATGTCCTGGATTCTTCTGTTCAGCTTTTCAGAAGAGCCATTGTGTTGAGGTGAGTGCGGGATAGACACTTTGTGTTCAATCCCTTCAAGTTCTAGAAATCTTTTAAATTCTGCATTGCAATACTCTCCACCCCCTTTGGTGCATAAGCTTTGGGGCGCTCGGCCAAACTTGTTTTTAATTGTGGTCACATAGCATTTGAATTTATTGAGTGTCCTTGCTCTTTATCATAAACACAAAAATATATTTTGTTTTGTTTTCAGTAAAAGTCACAAAGTATTTGTTCCCACCACATGATGGCACTAATGGGCCAACACGGTCACTATACACAGTCTCTAGGAACTTCTCATTGTAATTAGTGGACTTGCCAGTGTACTTTGGAGCAGTTCCCTTTGCTTTGAAACATGTGTCACTTCTCTCCTTTGCCTTGTCACAACTTACAGCAGAAATTCCACATTCTTTTAACAACTTTTTAACAATCTGCATCCCATGATGCACAAACTTCAAAAGCCTTGCATACAAGCAATTCTGATGACTACAAGAGCCATTGCCAGTTTGATAAACTAGACTTGGGGTCAGCTAATCCATGGAAACCAGTATTTAACACAGTCCTGGAACCTAAAGGGCAGTGACATAGATCCCAGATCAGCCTCAAGCAGGAGGGCATTCTGAAAGCATCGTGCCACCACTGAAAAAGCTTTGTCTCTCATTGGCACCAACACAGCTCTTCAGGTAGGTCACAGAAGTCAGGGTCGGGGAAGAAGATCTTAACTGGTGAGTGGACAGTACTCTTACGTAGCTTTCAGTGGCATAGAAGCCCTGTTAAAGTGTAAAGGTTGATAATGCCATCCTCTCAAATTCCTTACAAAATTCAGTCCACCTGTGGCCACTAAAAGGTTTGACTCTTTCAATTGTTTGCTGGGGTAGTGTATGGTTAGCTTATAGTGACTTTCCCCATCTGCTTTTGCTCATGGAAGGGACACATAGGTCCCTGCCACACGGCAGGAAAAGCGACGGGCGAAGTGCGGCTAATCTTTTTTTTTTTTGGTAATCGAAGTGCGGCTAATCTGAGCCGCACCAAAGTTGAGACGACTCGGTGGGATCCCACGGATCCCCCGAGCCGCGGCGCCGTCGCTACCCAGCACGATCAGATGCTGGGGAGAAAGCGACGGTGGGAAGGGGAGGCTGGCGAATTGCGCAAGCTCACACATGCACAGTTCGGCTAGGAGCAGGGGATACGCCAGCGCAAGGATGCGCCGGCGATCCCACAGCTGCACTTGCCGCGGCCCGTCAGCATGAACCACCCAGGTAGGTGGTTCTTTTTGGTGCGGGGTTTCAGGCAGGAGGGACGGAATGGGGACGGCTGGGCAACGATTCCCAGATGTTGCCATGGGATCGCGCCCATTTGCCGCGCATCCGTTCCGTCCCACTCTCGACCTATTTCCTCGCGTGTGATCGGGGCCATAATGTGAAAAGGAGCTCCACAGATTCACTACCACACCCCAGTGTGCTAAACATCTGCATTCCCCCCCTTTAGTCACTAAAGCCAAGGTACTCTATTGGATTTCGCTCCATGCTAATTTACAGAGGATCATTAAAACTTCCTGACAATGCCTTCTGGACTGGTCACATAGGTGTTCCTGGCCAATCAGGAATGTCAGAAGAAACAAAGTTTATTCAAGGCAATAGGTGAACACATTCATTGTTTTTGGAGTAATGTTGCCCTAAATGCTGCTGCGGTGGGTGTGTACCAGGGTTGCCAGATCCAGGTTGGGAAACTCCTGGAGATTTGGAGGGAGAGCCTGGGAAGGACAGGGACCTCAGTGGGGTACAATGTCATAGAGTCCACCCTCCAAAGCATCCATTTTCTCCAAGGAGAATGATCTCTGAAGTCTGGAGATGAGATGTAATTCTGGGGGATCCCCAGGTCCCACCTGGAAGCTGGCATCCCTAGTGGGTATGTATGTATGTCCTTTAGTGCTGACAAATGTTCAGGACAACTGTCTTCCATTTGGCTCAACCCCACTTGCGATCCAGCTACTGAATGATGCTCTGCAGCTCTTGAAGCCTAAGCAGATGTTGTATTTGCAAGGGGATGGCAACAAAAATGGGTGTCCTCTGTTATATTTAGCAGGTTTGATTTTATGGTGGGCAGCCATCATGATGTGTAAATCCCAATTCCATCTCTCCGGCAATCATTAGCAATTGCAGAAGCATTAACACTGCAGTGGATGCCTTCAACAAATGCTACATGGCAGACATTACAGAGGGTAAAAGGAGAACTGAAGAATTCTCGGGGGGGGGGGTGTATCCATTTTGGTAGCCTTTCTCTGGCTATTGTAATACCTGCTCCTGCTCTGAACTCAGTACTTCACAGCAAAATCACATAGTACAGTTTTTGTACAGGTGGGAGATGGCAATTTGGCTTGCCTCTCTACACATAAAATACTAGTACATCACAAAGAAGGTAGCTCAGTTTAACTGAATGATCCCAGTATTAAGAAAGAGGATAAGAATCTCACAAGTTTGTCCCCACAATTTACTATTTCATATATACCTACCAGGTTCCCCGAGCATCTTTCCCCTTAAACTGAAAAGCCCCCCCCCCCAGTTTAAGCTTAAAGGAAGATGCTGCATTCCCACTGGCCATGGTAGTTGCCCTTTTCTGTAATTCTCTCTTCTTGGAAAGAATCAGTCACATCACAACTCTCATTGCCCTATGAGAGCAGCAATATGTTCTGTTGGAGATGCCATTCATGTAAACCCCTGCGATGCAAAGTGAGCCCATGCAGCAACTAGCCTCAGCAGCACGCAGCTGCTCCCATGCTGTTCTGCTGTTGAACACAGTGCAATGATTGCCAATTTGAAAACACAACTGGGTCTTATCCTGTCAGTCCCACAGCATGGACTGATATAACATATTTTTCTTTTATTTCTTTTCAAGCATCCCTCGGTCAAAGATTCATGCAGTTTGTATCGGAGAAAGCTGAAATCCTAAACCAGTGTCTGTTTGAGAGCTCTGAGGATGGCAAAGCTATTTCTAGTGTTCCCTGAAGCTGAAACAGAGATAAGTCATTATTTAGATGAAGCTCAAACAAAAACTTTTGGTTATACCTTTTATCAGAACAGAACTCTTTCTGTTAAGTAAGAGAGTGGTTCTGGATCATAACTTTGACAGGACTTTCTACCCTCTTAATCCCAGTATTTAGCAGTTGCTATAATGACCAAAAATACTTTGCACATGGTCAGAATATTCCCTAGGGCTATTCCAAATATTGAGAGCCAGGGTGGTGAAGTAAGTTAGAACATTATACTTTGTGTAAATTGGGTTCAGATTCCCACTCAGCCACTCTGTGACCTTGGGCCTGTCACTATCTTATATCTACCCCCAGGGTTCCAACAAGGGGGAGGACTGATATATTGGATCAGGCAAAATAGTGAGTTAGGAGTGAATCATGGCTGGGAGAGGCCACTGTACATCCTGCAGTAACATCACAGACAGAATAAAAATGAGTGTGTGCAGAACCAAGGGGGAAAGAGACAGAACCACATCCAGCATTTTGTGAAGATCGGTGAGCTTCCGTGAGAGGGGGGAGGCAGGAAAATTCCATTCTGCCATTGGAAAACTGAGACTGGATCCATTAAATATATAACTTTCTTTTCTAAAGAAGGCAGTTTCCTGGCAGAATCATTACATTATTGTGACTTGGGTCCTTTCTGCACTAACAGCTCACTGTAGCTTACTCCGGAGAATCCGACCAGTCGAGCCTTTAAGGTTAACTTCATATTTTGTGGTCCCTGCTGTCTGCACTATTCTTTCCCCCCCCTCCAGTTTATTTTTGTGTATGCATTCTGCATCTACAACCAAAACCTGAGTTTTTTGCTTAATTGTGGTTAACATCACTTGTGACCAGTGGAGGAGGCATCCAGTTGCCACCGACTTGGCCATGTGCATGAGCAAGGGATGGGGCACACTGCACCCTCCCCTTTCCTCTCCTCCCTGCTCTCCCACCTAGTTTGGCTAGCTGCCGCCAGGCTACCCCAGGCATGCTCATCCCATAGAGGGACACCAGTTTGGCGGCTGGTCTGTTGGGAGGGGTTTTAAATTAAGAAACAAACAAACAAATGGGCCTTCAAGCCTCTTCTACTGTTGCCAATGGGCAATCCTGTCATTTCTTTTAATATATCCCCCGCCAAGTTGCGTGCAGATTGACTTTGGGGGATGAGGAAAGATCCCTCCCTAGGGTTCAATGTGCAAAGGATAGAGGAGGGTGTCAAATGCCCCCCCCCTGCGTGAGCTAGAAGCATCAAACTCATAGAGGACCTCCCCAGGCTGCCCCTTTAACCATCCTCCAAGTTGTGTGTAGATTGGCTTTGGGGAAAAGGGAAAAGATCCCTCCCTAGGGTCCAATGTTCAAAGGACGGAGGAGTATGTCAAACAGCCCCCCTGTGAAAAGTACTGAGACTTACTAGTGATTTCAGCTCTCATACTTTATTTCAGCTCAGAACAAGACAAGAGTACCCAGCTCGCAGGCTGGTTTATATATGCACAAACCCTGCACCGCAAACACACCCACACACAACAGTGGGAGGGCTTCTAATGTCCTGGCCCCACTGGTGGACCTCCTGATGACACTGGTATTTCTGGCCACTGTGTGATACAGAGTGTTGGACTGGATGGGCCTTTGGCCTGATCCAACATTGGCGTCTCTTATGTTCTTATGTTCTTGGGGATGGGCCTTTGGCCTGATACCACATTGGGGTCCAGGTGCCTAGCCTGCTGATAGGTGCCAGCTAGGATCCACTTGTCCCATTGTTACTGAGACCGAAGCTCTGTAGCTTTGCCTGACCGCATGGCGAAATGGCCGCACACGTGGTCTGATATGGATACATATCAAGCTAGAAGCATCAAACTCACAGAGAACCTCCCCAGGCTGCCCCTCTACCTGCCCTCCAATTTGTGTGCTAGGTGAAAATTAAATGGAAGTGGAAATAGGCATGGGGGAATGGGTGGATGACTTAAGCCACGTCAAGTAGTCTGCTCATTATTCCCTCTGAATTGGAAGCTGAAGAGCTAAAAGGTCGGGGGGGGGGGAAGAATCACTTTCAGATACCCCAGGGCAATGCCATGATGCCTGCAAAGTCACCTCCCAATGGCCATAAAGCAATGCAGAATCTGGAAAGAGGTGCAAAGCAGGAGGCAAGTGAGAGCGAGATGCAATGCAGAGGGAGATTCTGCTTCTGACATGGTTGTGGACAAACTGTGGGAGAACAGATGGGTGCAGAAAAGACCTTGGAGAAGCCACAGCTGAAGCCATACAGTAGCCTGACTCAATCACCATTGGGATGCCTGCGTGGGATCTGAATTAGGTGTCAGGATTTCTTTCCATGATACACCTCTCCAACCCTTTCTACATTCCCTAAGAAGACACAGAAGAACATGGGCACTGTAAAGGGAACAGAAAGGAAGGGGAAATGAAGGGAAGTCCTGGTGCGGTGGCTCACTGCAGGTATCTGGTTGAAAGCATTCCCCCCCCCCCCAGTTTGTCTGCAGCTCTATTTAAAATTGTGTTTGGAATACAGCCAGAGTTGCTTGCTGATATGGTGCTGGCTCCCCCTGTGCTGACTGTCCTGATGGGCTTTAGTGGTTAATTATTGACAGCTTTCATGTTGAGCCAGATCATAGAGAAATGTGTCTGGGCCTTTCTCGGGAGTTTCTGGAATCCTTTCAAACTCTTGTTAGTAAATGCTTAGATGAAAGGAGAAGTCAGTCACTTGCTGTGGTCAGTGACATTTAGGTTACTCTCCTAAGGTTGTTTACTAGGAAGTATGTGCCGTTGAATTTAGTGGGACTTAGTTCCAAGAATCAGACAATTAGTCTTTCTTATGGCTGTAGGCATCCTTTTAATTACCTGTGACAAGGCTTTGCACTGTCACTGCAGGCTTTGTACTTGCCTTCACAGTAGTTCTGTTGATACCTGTAGATTTATTGCCATGAGTGTGCTAATTTATGATACTTTGCATGCTCCTGCTTTTCAGAAGAATCTTTGTTCTGAAAATTCAACTTAACACATCTTAATGGGATTTTCAGCCTTTATGTTATTAACAACACTGTGGGTTAGGCCTAGGGTTGCCAGGTCCCTCTTGTCAACCAGCAGGGGATTGGGAGGGGGCTTACTGAGAGTGGGAGGGAGGCCTAGCCAATGTTGCAGCGACATCTCTATGTCACTTCCGACATGACCTGGAAGTGACGTTATCACACAGTGACATTGGGGCATTACCAGAGTATTGCCCCAGCATCACCAACGTGATGATATCACTTCTAGGTCACACTGGAAATGATGTAGACGTATCACCACAACATTGACTGGACTTCACTCTTTTCCAGGTAAGTTCCCCCTGCTGTTAGCTGCAACACTGGGTCTCTGTATTTTTTATGGGGGAATTTAGCTGAGAGACTCTGGGTGCACAAACCAGGGACTGACCTCTAGCTATACCAGAGTCATGACCCACTCGGAGTGGCACAGATGACAGACAGGAAATATCTTTTAAGAAATGTATTTAAGAAAATGCCCTAATACATTCAATCTAATTAAGTAAAATATTAAACACACTCACACAGGCACACACAAGAACTAGAAAAGAAAGGGTTGAGATGACCTTGAGAGATCAGAGATAACCTTGAGATGACCTTGAGAGATCAGAGATCAGAGGAATGCAGGTTCTGGAATGCTGGAATTCAGACAAGCTGTCCTCTTTTGAGATGCTGAAATCAAGGTGTTGTCCTAATACAATGGCAGCTATGTGCTGGTTGTACTGGAGCTTGATGGATGAAGGAGTCAGAGTGACAGTCCGAGAGACATGTCCAGGCTTGTTGGCAGTGTTCCCTCTAAGCTATGGAGTCTTGTGAGCAAAAATTCAACTTTGTAAGCTACTGGCATTTAAGTTGTGAGCAAGTTATTTGGCTACTGCATAAATCAGTTTGCTTTGGAGCCATCCTTCCTGAGCTAAGACAAAAATGTGTGAGTCAGAGGCTAAAAAACTGTGAGCTAGCTCACACTAACTCAGCTTAGAGGGAACACTGCTTGTTGGTCTTTCACAGAGAGAGGGCTAAGCTCGCCTTATGCCAACTTTGGCCCTAGATTGTCCGGGGTACCATCCTTCAAGTAGCAACAAGGAGGCTCATGCTAACATTGCCAGCCAGTTTTTTAATGGGTGTTCTCTACAGACAGAGTTGATGCCTCTTGAGCTTTTCTGAAGAACCTCCTGCTCTAATGAGATTGTAGAAAGCCAGGACTATCTCTTTGCTTTGGGCAAGAGATTCTTTGGAGGAGGAGAAAGCAGGCGCCATGACAGAGGTCATTGCTTTAACCCCACAATGCTTTTGTCAACCCTAGATTCTTCAATGGACTGCCCTGTGATAACTAATTATACAGGTTTTATTCTGCCCCAGGTCTATCTCTTAAAAGTTATATACACACACACACAAACCTACTTTCAGGGCAGTTATCCTACACCAAACCGCTAAGGATGCATCCTCAAGTAGTGCCAACAGAGTTACCTTCAGGTGTGCCTCTAGGCTCTGTTACAGGTATCTGTCTTCTGTGTTTTACAGACTGAGGATATTTGATCTTACTTTAAGCCTTGTGGATTGATATTGGACACACTGGAAGTGTGACAATAAAGGCAAAAATGCCTTGGAAATAATGAATTTGCCTTTAAATCAATCTAGATATTTTATCATGATAATTAGCACAATATTAGAATAGTTGTTCTTCAAACAATTTCCAGAGCACCAGTCATGGCATCCCAAGAATGTGTGTAACCACATAATATTTTTAAACTTTGTAATTTGATAGCCAAGGGTAAATCTTTCTCTGTTAATCTCTCTCTCTGTTCCTTTAGTAAGTTTTTTTTAAAAGAGACATTTTTAATAAAACATACAACTTTTCCTATGCTAAAGCTTTCAGCATCACAAGATCAAAGCAACATTTATTTTACAATCAAGGGAACTGAAGAATAGTCCATACTTTTTAATCCCTAGATAGAAACAATTATCCTTCACTCTATTATATAGCACAGTGGTTCTATAATAACAGTACTTACATTCTGATCCTGCACAGGTTTACTCCCCGTGTTCAGAAAGACTTATTCACAGGCAAATGTGTGTAGGGCTGCAGCTTTAATGTATGTGTATCTCTTAGCTGCTTTGCTTTTATTTGCTCAGTCATTTTTACAACCATGTGAGATCTCCAGTGCGATTAGCTCCATATTTCAGAATAAATGGCTAGTTATAAGATGATGGCTGAATCCATGGCTCGGATGAGCAGCTCACTCTTCATAGGTGTGGCTAGCCCTATTCATGGTGGACAGAGTAATGCAACTGCCTTAGGTGTAATTATTTAAAGAGCTTTAACTTTTCTGGTGAGAAATCAGGTGTATCAAATTTCAAGTCACAGGGCTGAAAGCAAGGATCTAAACTGGAAGGGCTGATCCCTAAAGTAGAGCAAAAAAACATAACCAAAGGAAATTTTGCAGTTTCCCAATTGGCAGAGCTCCAGGAAGCAGTCATGTAGACTGACAACAGAAGTACTGCTGATATTCTTGAGGATTGTTGCTATAGGAAACGTCTAAGAACTAGAGGACAGTGCATGGGGTGTGGGGTTTACTCTTGGTTTCGTGTTTCAGGAGGCCCAATTTGTTTGGTGGGAAACATTAATGTTACAGCTATTAAATTTATTATTATATTTCTGCTGCTAAGGATGTTCCATTAGAATAATCAGTTGTGGGTGCTAAACTGCCCCTGGCTGATCCTATGCATGCTGTTAACTACTAACTGCATGCATAGATATGCAGGAAGTGGTAACGGCTACAAGCATGGACGGCTTCAAAAGGGAATTAGATAAGCATATGGAGCAGAGGTCCATCAGTGGCTATTAGCCACAAGGTATAGATAGGGACTCTGGGGCAAGAGATGCTCTGTCTTCTCGGTGCTTGGGGGGTCAACAGTGGGAGGGCTTCTAATGTCCTGGCCCCACTGGTGGACCTCCTGATGGCACTGGTATTTCTGGCCACTGTGTGATACAGAGTGTTGGACTGGATGGGCCTTTGGCCTGATCCAACATTGGTATCTCTTATGTTCTTAGATCTGTTGCCAAAAATGTAGTTTCTCATTATATCAATACTTACACAAATATCTGCAGCGGTGGCTTCCAAACTGGAGTTTTTTGGGGAGGGGGTTCACACAATGGGAACTTTCACACGCAGAAATATCTCATTCTTAATCCACTTTCAATGCACTTTGCAGCTGTATTTTACTGTAGGAAATGGCAAAATCCACTTGCAAACGGTCACTGAAGTGGATTGAAACTGCATTATTTAGCACATGTGAAAGTGCCCAATGTTATGCATCCTGTTTCCAACATGCTCTTTCCCAAACCTGCTTTATTCCAAATTTTAAAGTAAGAATGCCGTTCAAACATGGTGCATATTTTTTTGCCATCTTGCACCATTTTCCTGTAACCAACTCCTCACAAACACCATCTTCCTAGCATTTTTTCTACCCTGTCCTACCACTGGATATTTTTTTTCAGGGTTTTAAAGATATTGGCAATTGCTGTAGCATTATAATCATCTATTGCCACATATTGATTTCAACTTTTAATAGAATTGTTATTGCACTATAGTGCATATGTAAAGGGGGGGGGGTGATAGTCACCATGGCAGCTGTGATGAGCAGACTCCCAAGAGTCAATGCTTAGTCACTGCGCAACACATGTGGGAGGGAAAAGTCACAGAAAAGATAGAGGAAAATGCTCAGAAAAGTCCCACATGTGAAGGTTCTATTGCCAATATGCACATTGTTACCCAAATAGGCAGTCTCCTGGTTAATTGGGGAAATTAACTTAAAGGAGACAGAGCAAGAGGCAGGTAACTGGCATTTCCACCAATGTATACCAGGATTATTCCCTTAGAGAACTCTTCAAAATAAACCCGTTCATTCTACAAATGGAAAGAGTTTATTGGAAAAGAAATAAAAGAGCAAAACATACACACAAAGCACACGGTGAACATACAAGCTAACTAAGAGGAAGGTAAAAGGGAGAAGTGGGAGAACCATCAGGGGAAGGCTATACAATTACCAGTCTTGAAGACAGAGGTCTGCAGAAGGCAGCTGCAAAATAGCCAGCATTTCATGGAGAAAAGGACCCACGTGTAAGTGGGCATGTGAGGTATGGTGCCCAGAACACACACATACAGCCTGCTGGCTAGGTGCACTTGATACAAGAAAAATGTTCCCTGGGGCTATGCTGATATGACCACCCCGTGATTGCCCCCAAACAATAACTTGATTAGTTTTTCAGTGATGGGCAAATGTTTGGGACAGGTTTTGATGTGTTTTCCAGAGGGTGATCTAAGGGTGTAAATGTTTCTTGATGACCTGACAATTGCTGAATGGGAAAACTACCAACTCTGAAGAATAGGGTAAAGTGTTGCTAATTTGGGGTAAATGGATCAGGAGGGAAGCGAAGCTGGAGCTTCTTTGGAAACCTGTTGTCCTTAATTACGCATCTCCTCAGGGTGGGGAAGGTGTTCAGCCACCTGAAATGACTCATCTTCAAAAATAAAGGAATATTTTCCCAGGCGTGTTTCTGGCTTGTCTCTGGGTTGAGTCTATTCTGTGTCACTTTGGGCCAGACACTGTATATATTTATGATTTTTGAGGTGACATTGATGGTAAAGGCGTTTCTCTCTCACTGTGTGCTAAACTACTCCTGAGAGAGGAGGGGTCTGACAGCTAACAACACCACTAAATATGCTCTGGTGATAAAAGCAACATGAAGAATCCCTGCCTTGAGGAGGCAGTCATAAATTAAAATTTAGAAATGTTAAAGCCTGGAGAAATCCAGAAGAAGGAAATGAGAGTATCAGTCAGCTGTGTAGTTTTCTGAAGCTGAGCATCCACTTGCAACATTGATTGGGCATCTAGTTTACTAAAATGACACTTAAATTGTGGTTGATAACATGGCACTTCAACCTGATGTTTTACATGGTGGGTATGGTGACAAATTATTTTTCTGAGATGCATTTTTCTTAGCTTGATCTAACTATACAGCAGCAGGTTTGGACTAAGAAGTGATAAGGTTTAATGGCCTTTTGCACCAGCATTTCATTCCTTATTATTCTCCTAATTTATCTGAAATTGCATTTCATCTTCTTGTCACACTGACAAAGTAATAATTTCACTTACAGCTTTGCTTTAAGATTTGAAAACTGACAACATTGGAAGAATAAGTGCCTTTCTTTGGCTTTCAGAGGATAAAAAAAACCCTTCTCATACATGGTCAGAGCAGTTACAAATATTTCAGTAAGTGCTTTAGCTGATGCTCCTTTGGGTTTATGGCTGGCCTCCAATGATGCTTAGTTATAGAGTACTGATTTCATGGTAGAAGCAGCAGCTGTCAATCACCTTCCATTTCACAACTACGGAAGTACCAAGAGCTATTTCTGAATTACAAGTTCACCTATGAATTGTTACACTGTAGTCTTTGATTTATCTCTCCTGTTTACTCAAAGCTCAGAGCCACTAACGTGGAAGTTAATCCATAGTAGCCTCTCAACAAACCTGTGAGATATTAGGTGGAGAGGTCATGATTCCTTCAAGGTCATTCAGTGTTTATTTTTGGATTTGGACCCAAGTATTGCTTCTCCAAGTCCAACACTCTAACACTCTACAGCCACTCTCTAAAATCTTCTCCAAGTCCAACACTCTAACACTCTACAGCCACTCTCTAAAATCTTACGGGGGCGGGGGATCACAAACAAAAACACTTGTGCACATGGGATTCTGTGTTTTATCTCCTAACTCAAGAAAGCATGCTGAATTTTCTTGGTTTGGGCAATTTCATGTAGGAGCTTCGTGACCTTTAGATTGGAGCTTCTCTAGCTCTTCTTCCATGGCTGACTGATACACAATGTAAAAAGGCACATTTGCTGAGATAAACACCTCTGTCAGATTCATCACATCACTATGGCAATGCTCATGTTAAAGCACACATTTCAGAGAATAGCTCCTGCACGGTCCTTTGCCGGTTCACCTCCCTTTCCTCATCTTTTAAAATCTGTTTCAGTTTATGTCTTTTGTGAAGTGATCTAGGTGCTTGTCATGACTACAATACTAATTCTGAATTGCAAACTTTGCCAAAGGTGTCTTAGCATCTCTTCACTTTTATCTTTCCTTTAGATTCCTTTCCACTGTGGTCAGATCCAGCAGGCAGGGACAGTGCAGCGAAAATAATATATTCTTCCTCAAGAATTATGTCTGATGCAGTCCCCATGGAACTAAAACATGGGTTCTTTAGGAGCCAGAACCAGAATCTTCATCTAGCTAGCTAATCTGGTAGGCATAGGAAGGGCTAAATGTTTCTCATCTCTGTTTCAGGATCTTGTAGATGAAAATATTACAAACCATTCCAAGTCTCATTAACCCCAGTTCTGGGCTATAACTACGCCTTGTTGGATATTGAATTATCATTGCACTCATATCAGTCACAAGAAAACAGATTGGCTTGTTCACACAGGAAAATCCAGTTGCAAAGGATTGCTATAGTACAACAAGAGCTCAGTATCCAACAATGTACAGATGCAGGCCTATTCTACTTTTACAGCAAACAATACTTTCTTGAATGAAGAATATACCCTAATCCTAACTGAACAATAATGGACCCTATTGACCCAGCCCAATCATCCTCCAGACTGCTACCAGGCAGCTACTTTTTCAGCATAAGGTTGCTGGCAAACTATACTCCTTAAATTATTCTTAGTGATTTATTATTACAGAGAGGGATACTCGAGTATTTCTTAACTCTCACTTGCAGAATTAAATAGTGCATTACACTCCATTAGGAGGTGGCATGTCTTTAGATAGTACCTATAAAGAAAAAAAGGCCCCAGTTTGCAGTCAGACTGCAGCATCAAAATACCACTCTAATTGCAGAGATTTAAGTGAATCTGTCCTTGGGGTGAAGTTTTAACCATTCTAGCATGATCTGTAGGCCACATAAACTGAAATACTCAGATTTAAGCCATTTTGGTCTTATTGACTTTGAATCTAAGTCTTAGATGAAATAAAATTGGCTTAATTCCAAGAACTTGTTTGTGTATGTTCGGGAGGGGGGTATCTTTAAGAACATAAGAGACGCCAATGTTGGATCAGGCCAAAGGCCCATCCAGTCCAACACTCTGTCACACAGTGGCCAGAAATACCAGGTGCCATCAGGAGGTCCACCAGTGGGGCCAGGACATTAGAAGTCCTCCCACTGTTACCCCCCCAAGCACCAAGAAGACAGAGCATCACTTGCCCCAGGGTCCCTATCTATACCTTGTGGCTAATAGCTACTGATGGACCTCTGCTCCATGTGCGCTGGATGCCACGGGATTCAAGTGGGAAAGCGATCAGATGCCCACCCTTGCCCCGCGTTTTTCAGAAACTAGTACATTGTATGTGGTAGTTTTTTACTTCACATCTTCGGCGAGAAGCCATGGGTTAGCCACGGGTGTACTACGCTTCCCAGATGTTGCGGTGTGATCATGCGCTGAAAATCCACCTATCATCTGTGTCTTTAACACGGCAACTTCTCCATGTGAACAGGACCAATATTTGGCAATACACAGTCTATAGGGAGAATGACACAATATGAAGGATACGGCAGCACTGCCAAAAAAGGACATTTTTATGTTGAGCTTGGAGTGAGAAACTGACATCAAGAGCTGAGATTTCCATCTGCTCTGTCCTACCACAAGAGTGCAAAACCCAAACATTCTCCCACCTTTTCCCTTGTAATCCAATACTACTATTTTATTGTGTGTTCTATTGCAAATATTGGTTCCACTCCAGATAACAGTCTTATGTCATCTTTAGAACAGAATCCACAATGTGATCAGAGCTAACCATGGGCTACATTTGGATGATAATTTTTCTCCAAAAGTGTTGATTTTGTAATTTCCAAGTAGTGCAGATGATGTGAAAATCTGTCTGATGGGCTCTGTGACAATGGTTCTGCAGTCCTACTCAATGAATAAGTAGCATCTACACCTGAAACAGATTGATAATGTGTCCATTCATATAATAGACACATCCCACTGAAGTAATGTGTTATCCTGAGGAAGGGAATAGCACTGAATTTTATGGAGATGTAGGCACTTGTATGGCTGCGAGAGTTGGGCTATAAGGAAGGCCGAGCGCCGAAGAATAGATTCTTTTGAACTATGGTGCTGGAGAAGACTCTTGAGAGTCCCTTGGACTGCAAGAAGATCAAATCAGTCAATCCTAAAAGAAATCAACCCTGACTGTTCCCTGGAAGGCCAGATAATGAAACTGAAGCTCAAATACTTTGGCCACCAAATGAGAAGGGAGCACTCACTGGAGACGACCCTGATGCTGTGAAAGATTGAAGGTCAAAGAAGACGGGGACGGCAAAGGATGAGATGGTTAGACAGTGTCATAGATGCAACGAACATGAAATTGAGCAAACTTCAGAGGACAGCGGAAGACAGGAGGGCCTGGCGGGAGCTGGTCCATGGGGTTGTGAAGAGTCGGACTCGACTGTGCGACTGAACAATAACAAATTATGATATTGGCTGATCTGTTTTCAATACCCTTCCTAATAATCCCCAGCATAGCATTGGCCTTTTTTATTGCAGTCACACACTGTCTCGACATTTTCAGTGAGTTATCTACTACAACTCCAAGATCTCTCTCTTGTTCAGTCTCTGTCAGTTCGGACCCCATCAATGTGTATTTATATTTAGGATTTTTGGCTCCAACATGCATCACCTTGCACTTGGCCACTTTGAACCCCATTTGCCATCTTGATGCCCACTTGCCCATCCTTGACAGATCCCTTTGGAGTGCCTCTTTACTTAATTGGGTTACAAATTGGATGGTAAGACAGACTTGTCTCAGCGCCATTGAGAGTTAATAGTCCAGGAGTTTCATGACAGAATGAGACTTTCAAGACAGTGCTTATAAATGGCATGTTCGAGGAATTTACATGGGAAAGTTTGGAGATGCAGGCAAAATCCAGCAGAATCTAAACAGAAGAAAAAAAAACCCTCCCAAGGGAACAATCCTCCCACGTAAAACGTGCAGAAATACTGAAATTTCCATTCCATTCTTATTCTGATCTTATTTCCACCTGTGTTTTCAGCATGCAGGAGCAGAAGGTCAGAATCTGACATTATACCCCATGTTTTTAGTATCTTATAGCTCTCATAAAGCCCAAAAGTTTTTTACTGTATTAAGATCAAATGCACAGTTGCTACTTGGAATACTTTTCTGACCCTCTCCCATGCAGGGTTGCCAGCAGCCTGGAGAAAAACAGTTGTCCTGTCCCTTTAACAGAGGCTTAATAAGCTAATTACCTCCATGCCATGAAAAGCTTTCAGCTGCCCATTTCCACACATTAAACCTCTGTTAAGAGGGCAAGACATTTTGTCTTTAGGTTGCTGTCAACCCTACTCCAACAGTTGGTTTGTTTTCAATGAGCGTGTCTTAGGTTTCCAAATCATTTAATGGTGATGCAGGAAAGATGATTTCCAGTTCTATTACATATTTCCTTTTTTTTTTTTTACAATGCATATGTCATTTCCATTTTTAGATTATTAATGGTCCCAGTCACCCGGGCCGGAAAATGCGGGGGGGGGGGAGCATGGCTGTTTGCCCCGGTCCCTTGCCCCATGTTTTCCGGAAACTAGTACATCGCATGTGGTAGTTTTTTACTCCGCATCTTCGGCGAGAAGCCATGGGTTAGCCACGGGTGTACTACGCTTCCCAGATGTTGCGGTGTGATCATGCGCTGAAAATCCACCTATTATCTGTGTCTTTAGCACGGCAACTCCTCCGTGTGAACAGGACCAATATTTGGCAATACACAGTCTATAGGCAGAATGAAAGAATATGAAGATTACAGCAGCACTGCCAAAAAAGGACATTTTTATGTTGAGCTTGGAGTGAGAAACTGACATCAAGAGCTGAGATTTCCATCTGCTCTGTCCTACCACAAGAGTGCAAAACCCAAACATTCTCCCACCTTTTCCCTTGCAATCCAATACTACTATTTTATTGTGTGTTCTGTTGCAAATATTGGTTCCACCCCAGATAACAGTGTTATGTCATCTTTAGAAGCAGAATCCACAATGTGATCAGAGGTAATCATCGGCTAAATTTGGATGATCATTTTTCTCCAAAAGTGTTGATTTTGTAATTTCCAAGTAGTACAGATGATGTGAAAATCTGATGGGCTCTGTGACAATGGGTCTGCAGTCCTACTCAATGAATAAGTAGCATCTACACCTGAAACAGATTGATAATGTGTCCATTCATATAATAGACACATCCCACTGAAGTAATGTGTTATCCTGAGGAAGGGAATAGCACTGAATTTTATGGAGATGTAGGCACTGACAATGTGGAAATCTAGAGATGGCTAAACACCTTGTACAAGTCAAAGACTGTGGGCTGATTTGGGATGTTCTGAATTTACAGAAATTGCTTGCACTTCTGCATACCAGAAGATAATTTATAGATACAAGAAGGGGGACCCCTGATACTCACGGTGGGGGAGTATTCCCCACAGCTCCCGGTTTGCAGAAGCAGGAGGAGCTCTGCAGGAGGAGGAAATGGCAGCAGGTGAGCCCAGCAGGCAGACCCATCAGAGCCGCCCAGCCTTCTTCCTTCTCCCTCCCCCCCGGCGGCGAGGCCTGAGGCCCACCAAGACTTCTCCCCCCTCCTTCAACACCGGCGGCAGCAAGGCCCACCAAGACTTCTCTCTCCTCCCTCCGCATGGCAGCGGCGAGGCCTGAGGTCTGCCAAGACTTCTCCCTCCCCCCCCCAGCCCCAGTGGCAGTGAGGCCTGAGTGGCTCATAGCCGCCGGCCTGCCAAGCCTTCTCCCACCCCCCCTCCCCAGTGGCAGTGAGGTCTGAGGCCCCCCAAGCCTTCTCCCTTCTCCCCCCTGCACTGGCAACGGTAAGGCCTGAGCAGCTCACAGCCACCGGCGTGCCAAGCCTTCCCCCCCCAGCGGCGGTGGAAGCAAGACAGTTGCCAGGGCGTTCTCTGCACATGTGCAGGGAACACTCTTTTACTTTTGGGGGGATTTAAGTATCCCCTTGGGGGGATTTAAGTTTCCCCTGTATAGTTTTTTCAACTTTTTAGATTTTTCTGCACACCTGGGGACTGCTCCAAGTGTGCAGGAAAATCTCTCTGCCCCCCAAGTGCCCCTGATATGCGGATTTAGATATCCAAATGGAGGGGGAAACTTGACTATTAGATATATAGCTTGTGAGGGCATGAACATCCCAAATGCCTGAATTAATCTTATGTTTATTAAGCAATTGACTGACAGATGAAAATGTTGCATCTTCCATTGAGATAAATTATAAAACTGTGTAAAATTTCATATGCAAAATAGCCCTTTTTTTTGGGCTGGAACACACATATTTATATGTCCAGAATGCATACAGCACAGAATCAATCCAACCACCACCCGGGGGAAGGGTGTGTGTGAGCAAGTCATTTCTATCCACCTACTCTGCGTGTGTCAGGCATACTAAACTGTTCCTTCTAGCAATGTGCTGCTATGTGCCACTTTCTAATGGGGCACATGCAAAGTAGTTTGCAGAGGGGAGATGAGTCATAGTTTGAACTACAAATAGACTCCTACATTTTCAGACAAGACTATCCTACTAAAGTAGGGCACTTTCCTCCCCTGTTCAGAATGACTCAGTTTATACCACACTAGCTCTAAGCGTTCTCTGATTCACAGAAGCTGAATTAAAAGATTAATCCAGCTGGCATTAGTACAAACGTAATATGAAGAATGGGATTTGTCTTCAGAATGTCAAAATGTGGTGGCTGAGGATTTATAAGATATTATAACATTGAGCCTCCCTAGGAGCCTTTCTGCAAAGGAGCTTCTAATGCTTCTTTCACGTGGAACTGGATGTTTAGAAAGTGACACTTGAGAAAGGAAGAAACCATATGGTGAGGGGATTTACACACTGACAAGGTTCCTTCTCCTTGTCAATTGCAGTACCTATGTATAGCCTTCAGTTCCACATGTTGAGAGTGCTGCAGGGTGTGACGGACAGGCCTCTACCAGAGTTTGCCATTTTGATGTCTTGATAGAGTCGCTCTGGCTGTGTTTTTTGTTATTCAGCAAAATCTTTTCTAGCAGCACAGACAAGATATCTGAATGTGAGTCAAGGTCTGGAAGTATGCCCAGTATGTCTGTTCTCCTGCTTGGAGTGGCATCTTTGGTTGAAGAATTTGAGTCAAAATAACTGTTGAACTGTGGAAAAGCTTTGCTCTCATCCCTACCAAAGAGGATGAAAATGATAGACTCCTTCCTACCATCCCCTAGCCATGATGCAAAAGCCCTTTTTGTTGCAATAAATTTAATTAATATTTTTAAAAGTCACACACAGACCAGACCTTCTTTATTTCTTCTGCTGGACACCATGTTTAAGTTGAACATCTCTCCTTTAAAGGTAAAGGTTTCCTTTGCTCAAAAGCTAGTCGAATCCGACTCTAGGGGGCGGTGCTCATTTCCGTTTCCAAGCTGAAGAGTCAGCGCTATCCAAAGATGTTTCCGTGGTCATGTGGCCGGCATGACTAAATGCCAAGGCACATGGAATGCTGTTACCATCCCGGTATGCTTAATGCTTCTGGTATGCTTAATGGTCAGTCCACCTTTGGCTGTTTGAAAAGAGCCCCAAACCAGTAATGAGTAGCATTTGGCAGTAGCAACAAACAGCATGTGGGCTCAGATACTCTGCCTGTTGTGTGAATTATGGATTTAGCTGACCGGCACATCAACTGAGTGGACCAATCATCAAAGCAAGGGGAAGGTTGCTTATGGACAGATAAGCAGGTACCACAGCCATGGTCACAGTGCATACACGGGAAACAGACGCCTGTTGGCCAGAAGATACACTGGTGCAAGGCAGGAACTGGAGGATGCACCACTGGGATCACTGGGTTAACCTGCAAAAGAAAGACACCAACTGTAGGTAGTGTTCAATTCACTGGTATAGTAAGCCAGTAATCTCTATATTATTTTGCAGAGTGCACAAGGGCTACATGCAGTGACAGCTTCTTGGTTCTGTGTGTGCCAGCAACGTTACAGAGTTACACAGAGCGACTTGACAGTTTCAAACTAACAAGAATCCTTTATTTAAGGAAACACATTCTAGATAGTGCAGGCTGAGAGATAGGGATAGAATCTAATCTAACTAGCTGGATATATGCAGATGCAGAATGCATTTGCATCCATGGTGCCAAAGATGGAGAGCAACATGCTCCTTCAGTGTGTGAAGGAGAAGAAGTGAGAATGGAAGGAAGGAAGCAATTCCTTGAAAGTATCAGTCTACACACCAAACAGACAGAGGCAAAAGAGTAAACAGGAAGGATGCTCATAGTTTGTTTATCTGACTCTCTGGTAACCCCCCCCCCCGCCCCGGAGGCTGAGGCGAAGAGACAGTGTTTAGTCCTTCTTTTCCAGCAAGTAGAAACTGAGGGAAAGACAAGGGGGCACCCATACAGGCCCCTTGAGAGATGAAGGGCCTTAGTTTGAGGTACCATCAATAAAAAATAAAATGCTGAATTAATAAAATGCTGAAAGTGCTCTTTCTCTAGAGTTCACCAAAAACCCATCGTGTGCTCTAACTGTGCATGACCTGAGGTGAGAGAGTTGTAGCCCAATGCCATGCAGCCTATATGGCTGTCTTGACTGGGGGTTTCTAAAGTATTCAGGAAAGCTGTGATTGTATACAGACATAGCCAGTATCTTAAGACTCTGTTTCCTCCTTCCAAAATTTACTGGAATTGCTTGCTGTTTGAGGACCAGATATTCCCATATCTGAAAAACCAATGAAGATGTTTTGGCTATAGTTGTTATAACACAGTGGAGTCTGGCTACCATCTTTTTGGCTGGAGAAGAAGCTGATGAACAGGTCAGCATATGGTCAGTTAACAACACACTTGTGATGCCTTCCTGAACATCATATAGTCAATGCGCATTTGGGAAGGCTAAGGTTCAGAGGCTTTTAAAGACATATCCAGTCCCAAGCTAGTACTGGCAGTGGGCTCCTGATGACTTACAGAAGACTTATCAAGAAAGGTTGCTTTGATTAGCTTAAAAATGCAATCTGTGATAACAAAGGAGGAAGACAAGTTATACATCTTCAGAACAGTGCAACTATCTTTGTCACTTTAGAAAACACCTCTCTCTCTTTTTTTTTGTGGACCCATAAAAGGTCACTGCTGCAGCTGCCCAGACATTGGCAGCTTTTGTTGTAAAATTGTGATCAGCTGCTGCAAACAAACCCCCTCTTCTCATTAAAAAAAATTGTGCTCAGGTACAAGCTGTTGAAAGATTGAAAAGGATGGCACTGCTGAGTGTTGTGATCCTTGAGCTTACATAGTAAAGCCAAAGCATTTTGCTGTTCTGCTTCGGTCTACTTGATAAGTAAGCTATTTGTTCTTTATCACTTCACAAAACTTTAGCTAACCTTACTCAAAGTGTTTGGGGAAGATGTTTGAGAAAGGTATACATGCCCACCATTTGCTAAATCAACCACTAATGTCTTTGTTAAAGAACTGTGACTCAGTCACCTTGTTAGAAATGGTGCCCTTTGCATCAAATTTTGTTTCTCCTGTATAACAAAATGCTATATATTGAAATAGCGGTGGAAAGAGCTCTCCTCTGCTTTTTATGGACAGAAACCAAGGTTTGAAGGCTGGTAATATTGTTGTGGTTACTTGCCAACCCACACAATGGCCACTAAGATTTCTTTTCTTAAAGATACAGGCCCAGGAAAGTGTCCTTAGGATTACAACCTATATGATTGACTGATTGACTTTATCATAGCCTTTGCATAAGTCTCCATTTAAAGATAGTAATGTGATATCTAGTCCATGCAGCTTATTACTGTTAACTTTGTTGTAAAGAAAGTAATTTCTTACAATACTCTTTTCTTGGTGGGGTTGCAACAGGCCTCAAGAAGTGTATGGTTTTTAAATAGAGGCTTAATGTGTAGAAATGGGCAGCTGAAGTTTGTCATGGCATAGAGGTAAATAACATTTAAGCCTCTATTAAAGGGACAGGATGTTTTTCTCCCGGCAGTTGGCAACCCTATCTTTTTGTGATGAAAGTATTTATAATACAGTATCTCAGAGCTTCTTACAGCAGCCCAGTAAGCCAGGCTGCTATTATTATTCCATTAGCCCAGAAGGGCAGCTGAGTCAGAGAGCCTCTGAGTTACCAAGTTAACTGTTTTCTTAATCTTGCTAAATTTGTATAGTATCACAATACAAGGTCACCATCCTGCAGTTTACCCATGTTTTAAAATGTAAGGATTGTCGCACACTTTGGCTAAGATCACACACATTAAATAATCCACTTTTAATCCAATTTCAATGTACTTTTCAACTGGGTTTTACTGTGTGAACTGGCAACATCCAGTGGTAAAGTGCATTGAAAGTGGATTGAAACTGGATTATTTAGTGTGTGTGATCACAGCTTAAGTTTCTGTAAGGAGAAAACAGTGCACAGCCTTTAAAGAAATAAATACCAAGATTGTAAGCAAAAACTAGGCGGAGAGTGAGACAAGTATCAGGACCAAGGACAAGGTCATGGGAGTTGTCCCATGGTGGAAAGTGTCAACATTTTAAAATGTGTTATTGCTGGCTATGTTAATGGTTATTCTTTTATTTTTATGATGTACTGGTTTTATTGTTGTTATCCTGCTGAGTTCCCAGTTTTCTGGGAGAAGGGTGGGTCTATAAATGTATAAATTTTAAAAAGTCAAAAGATCAGAAGTGAAGACTGTACCAAGTCATAAGCCAGGTTACAGTGAAATCCAGAGAGCAGAGGTTGAGGTTTTGCCAAATCATACACAGGCAGCAGTGTCATGAAGAGTGGAAGCAAACTCACTCAACCCTCCTTAGATTCCAGTTCTTAGATGGACAGTGATAGATCTGATGAATCCCATCGCGTTCTTCCTGACATATTGCAGAAAACCTCTCCAACATCTCCCTGAGCTTCTTGCTCCATGCTTTCCTCCCAGCCTCCAAACTGCTCTCACATTCCAGTATGCCGGAGCTTTCAGGACTTAGCTGTTCCTCTGGGACTTCCAAAGAGATGCTTTGGTGTTAGCTTTGTATAATAAGAGTCTCCTGTGAGGACTTGCTGGTCTTTACTTGAGATATTCTGCTGCCTACCATTGGTTCCCTCTTTGGTGCATCAACTTTATAGACAGTTGGTAAAATTGGAGTTAGCACCTTTGACAGGATAGAGATGGATATTGAATTATCAAAGTCTTGAGAGGGCTGTGAATTGTTATCAGTGTTGGGGATAGGGGAGGACAAATCAGTGCTATAGGCTCGAGTCTTTGGCTTATAGTTGGACAGTCGTCTCATAGGGGGAAATAAATCAAGAGGCTCGGATGAAGTATGAAGGAGCTGTAGTGAGTTCTTCAGTTTTTCTAATGTAGAAAAATGTTTGTTTGTTCCCCCACAACATATTTGCCTAAGTTCACACAATCAGCATTATGATCCTTTTAAAGCTGAAAGCATGATATAAATGCAAAGGGCTATTTGTAAGATTATCTGTAAGACACAAGACCAGGATGCATCCCACTTCTGACAATCACTTGGAGAGACCCTATCACTCAGCTTCCATTGCCCCACACACACCCCACATTGGAATAAGAACATAATATCAGGCCATACCACATTGCAATAAAGCCCCTACAACTGTATACAGAAATACTGAGCTTCCCTACCATTTGCCACAAATAGCCCACCACACAACCAGGATCAAGACTCCTAAGTGGACCAACAGACAGGCATACACTTGTTTGAGAAACTGAGTATTACATTACAACACCTCTGGAACGTTACAGATCAGTAGAGGCAGCACTGCACAGTGGTCAGAGTTGCAGATTGATGTGGGGAGACCCAGGTTTCTATTCTCACTCTGCTGGCTGAGTGACCCCGGGCCAAATCTCCCCTTCTCTACCTAACCTACTCCACAGGGTTATTGTGAGGATGAAATGGAGACTCATGGGCAGGGTCCCCAGCTTCCCTGGCAGGAACACTATGTT
>NW_015164667.1:310773-318770 GCF_001447785.1 Gekko japonicus | reverse complement strand
CCCCCGTTGCAGCCGCCGCTGTAAGCAGCGGCAGCGGGGGCCATAACTTCTTAAGGAGCCCCTAAGGACAGCTGGGGGAGCCAGAATGACCTCTCACGAGAGGTGGATTTTGCCCCTACGTGTCCAAGGCGACCACCCTGGGGCTCAGGGAGACAAGGGAATGGTTCGCCCCTCCCCTCACGTGGGCATCACAGCTGCCATTGAGAACAGTGACGGTGGCCATAACTTTTAAAAGAGCCCCTCCCAAGAGCTGGGGGAGCCAGAATGACCTCTCGTGCATGATGTCCGAGCGGCAATGCTGCTGGGACATCACACGAAAGGTGGAATTTGCCCCTACAAATCCAAGGCCACCACCCTGGGGCTCAGGGAGGCAAGGGAATGCCGCTCGGACGCCGCTTGGACATCCCGCCGCTCGGACATCACACGCAAAAGTTGGAATTTGCCCCTACAAGTCCAAGGCCCCCACCCCGGGGTTCAGGGAGGCAAGGGAATGGTTCGCCCCACCCCTCCCCTCATATGGGTGTCGCAGTTTCCATGGAGAACAGCGACGGCAGCCATAACCTTTTAAAGAGCCCCTCCTGAGAGCTGGGGAAGCCAGAATGACCCTTCGTGCTTGATGTCCGAGCAGCAACCCCGCTCGGACATCACAGGCGAGAGGTGGAATTTGCCCCTACGAATCCAAGGCCATTACCCCGGGGCTCAGGGAGGCAAGGGAATGGTTCACCCTGCCCCTCCCCTCGTGTGGGCATTGCAGCTGCCATGGAGAAAAGCGACGGCGACCATAACTTTTTAAAGAGCCCCTCCCAAGAGCTGGGGGAGCCAGAATGACCTCTCGCTTGTGATGTCTGAGCGGCAACACTCGAACATCACACGCGAGAGGTGGAATTTACCCTTACGAGTCCAAGGCCACCACCCCGGGGCTCCGGGAGGCAAGGGAACATTTCACCCTGCCCCTCCCCCCGCGTTCGGGTGTTGCAGCTGCCGCCGAGAATAGCGATGGTGGCCATAACTTTTTAAAGAGCCCCTCCCCAGAGCTGGGGGAGCCAGAATGACCTCTCGCAAATTCCACCTCTCATCACATGCGAGAGGTGGAATTTGCCCCTACGAGTCCAAGGCCACCACCCCGGGCTCAGGGAGGCAAGGGAATGTTTTGCCCCGCCCCTCCCCCCACCGTGTCCCAACTGATGGCTGGTGGGAGCAGGGGGTGGAGCTTATGTGCCCACCCCCTGGGCTCCTGACTGGCGGAGTGGTGCTCCGGTGTGCTCCGGCAGGAACCGAGGCCTGAAAATGACTATGTGGACAGTTGCTAGCCTGAATGCTACAACCAACTTTATAGCAAAGTTGATCAACATGACCAATTTAGACTTCATGCAAAACTGTGAGGCAATCGGATGAAGCCTTCACTTCATGGATAAATCTCAGTTATATAAGGATGCTGATTGCATTTTGTGCAAATTTCAACCGTTTCTTGTCATCTCCCCTCTCCATCATTTGCTGAGACACATACCTAGGGAACTGTTAGGGTGGTTTTGAATTTTTGGGATTAGAGACTATTATATGTTCTGAAGCATTACTTTATTCAGGAATGGCTCATGACCTACTTCCTCTAAAGCAAAAAAATTTCAAACCCTCTTTCTACTTCTTATTTATCAAACTGGGTAAAAAAATTGCTTGTAAAACAGATTGTAAAATATGAGTAAAGCGATTCACCCCTTAAATTGAACATTTTATTATTTAATCCATTTGTATGCCACTCTTTCTACTTAAAATACCTGAAGCAGCTCACATCTTAAAAGATAACCATAAAAGCAACATAAAAAAATAAAAACAGAGCATAAGCAAACTAAAAACAATAGAGACAGTAACTAAAAGCAGTAATAATACATATTCCTGTTCAAAGAAAACCAAATAGCAGTGAATAGCCATCGAAAGTAGAATTAAAACAAATTCATTTGTTAACTGTTCAACAAAGTAATAAATGCAAAACAAAGTTAGACTTTGCTTGAGTAAGACTTGGAATCTTTGTCCCCAGATCTCTTCAATGATACAACAGAGAATAGCTGCTTTGAGTATTTTCTTGACAGTGCTGAAAAGATTCCTTTCATAATTTCTCTCTGGCTCCTCTGTGTTAATTAGGTACACCATCTGCTAATGAACTTGAAACTGCCTCATGATGACACTGAAGTATACAATTTGTCTACAAGTATGTCCATTCTTAATATGTTGATGCTTTAGTAACTGGTTATATAGCTGTCATCCTCACTTCATCTTACTTGGCGTCTTCAGCAATATTCTGATTGCAGATGTACAAACCACACAAGCAGCTGTTTGCTCGAAATGCTTTCTTTAACATCAGCCTCTAAATTTGAAAATGAGAGTGATGGCAGAAACACCAAGGGGTCTGCTTCACACATCTCCAGCGTTTTGCTTGGAACACCAACAACAGCAGGAATGAAAGCAATTAAAAAACTTGACATCAAAAGGGGAAGCAGGAGAAGAGAGCAGAAAGATACCAGGCAGCAATGGTATGCCTTGCTGAAGGATTTCCAAGTTTATAATGTGTGTGGGTGGGTGGGTGGGTGGGTGGGTTATGATCTTTAGATTTTTTTTTAAAAAATTATCCCACTCAAGCTAGAAGGAGCTTGTGGTGGAGAACATGCTTTTCCTCTTCTCCCTTATATTGCATAGCAAACCTATGAGGCTCAGAGAAACTGCTTCATCCAAAGAATGAGCTGTGTTTGGCCCTGGATTCCCTGCTCCAGTACAATAAGTTTTCCACTAAAGCATATTGCAGGGAAGCACCTTAAAAACTTGAGATCAAAAGCAGAGGCGGGAGAAGAGAGCAGAAGCTGTCAAGTTTACAACGTGAGTTTACATTCCAGCTAAATGCATTCTCAGAAATGTTTTTTAAAATGGGCAGAGTAATGAAATGTTCACCTATGATGTGTATGGAGTTTTTTCACGGTCAAAGAAAAAATCGTTGAACAGTAATTCAGAAGGCCACATTATTCTTAGTAGAAATGGCAACCTAGATAATTTCAGCCTTCTTCCTGACCTGCAAAAGGATACATGGGATTGGCTTTGGCAGGTTTTATACCAAGAAGAGATTGGGAAATTCATAGGATTTGATCGGCTGTGTTATTGGCTTTGTAGCCTGGAGGGGAGAAAATTAAGAAAATTACTAAGAAAATTATAGTCCAGATTCACAGGTCTCTGCTATTAGTCCTTGAACAGAGAAGCCAAAAAGATTATTTTTGCTATTTCATGCAATGGATTGCAGAAATTAGGTGGGAAATCATGTGATGCTTAGACCATGTTTCAGCAGTGGAAAAAAGTAGGTAAAAGGTAGCTAATAGTTTAGTTGATAGATCAGTGTCACTTCACCCAACTAATTCAGTTAAAGAAAGATATTTTAATCCATACATGTTAGAGATGACTGCTAATGTAATAAAGTTCTAATGTAGATTTTAGGCTAACAAAATCATCTTACACTTTTTAATGATCTTGCTCTGCCTTTCTCCTGCATTTATACTGGCAGAAGACCAAAGCAGTAATTTTCTTTTAGAAAGAAAGACATAGCCAAAAGTGTGACCTGAATGTTAAATTACCTGGCTTTGGTAGGACTGGCTGCACATAGGATCAAGATGCATCCTAGATGAGAGGGACCCATGGCAGGAGTGTACAAATGAAAGGGCTACATGGGCAGAAGAGATGGGGAGTTGGGCTTGCAGTTAAGGTATGTGGCTTAACATGGAGAAGGAGGTTGCCAATGCGGTTCATAGATTAATGAGTTGTAAATGTCGTAGCAGTCTGGACACATGGGTTATGAAGGTCATTTGGGTCTGTAGGCCAGCTGAAAAAGGCTGAAGACATAATATAACAGTGGTCCGGAGGAGGTGCAAACTGGACCACAATTTGCCTTTCACACATACATATCAGAGCAGACCACAGTATCAGATCTTAGTCTTTATTTTTGGTTGTTGCTTCTTCTTGTGTCATATTCAAAATGACTTGCAATAAAAATGTATAAGATTAATAAGGCAATAAAATCCAAGTTAACAATAATAAATCATACAGGCACCATAAAAAAGCAACAGATCAGGTAATGGGATCATAGGCAAGATCCCAGGAAAAACAGTGATATATTCCACTAAGATTCTCTGGCAGCCATCCACCTGATTTCAGATTAGGGCTTGTTCTTAATTTGAGCATCGGTTGGTCTGTGAGCTGAAAGTATTCCCAAGGTCTTAAGTTGTTTAAGGGCTTCAAAGACTTTAAGTTGTGCCTGAACAAATTGGTAGCCCATGGCCCCTGCCACACGGGGGGAAATTGATGTGGCCAAAGTGTGGCTTTGTAAAGCCGCACCAAAAGAAACACATGGCGGCGGGATCAGACGGATCCCGTGAGCCGCCGCACAGTTGCTCCCCGGCACGATCAGATGCCGGGGAGAAAGCCATGGAAGGGAGTGCGAGGCAGCCCGGCTGCACATGTGTGCACATGCGCAATTCGGCTGGGAGCCTCGAATGCTCCTGAAGACAGGTGCGCCGGCGATCCCACGGCCGCGCTTGCTGCGCCGTTTCAGGTAAGTCCTCCTCTTTTGCTGGTTCTTTTTTTCAGCGCATTTTTGGCCTGAAGGGCCGGATCGGGGATGGGTGCACGCCGCTTCCCAGATGTTGCGGTGTGCTTGCGCCCATTTGCTGTGCCCCCGATCCATCCCTCTTCCAGCTCAAAACCTCCCGTGTGACGGGGGCCCATGTAAATCTTTTAAACGTTTGGCTTGACATGGTCTTTAAGCTTCCACCCACTAATAACCTGGCTGCTGCATTCTGTACCAACTGAAGTTTCCTTTCCAGAGCCTCTCCAACTGAACTGAAATCTATTTAACAATCATGCTTTGGATAGGAGGAGGAGGCTTTTTGCTAGCTCAGAAGCAGTTACCACAGCTGGCTTTCCTCCAACTGCTGGAAGCTTGCAACCCCCCACCCCAAACACCTCCCTCTTCCAGGCTTATTTTGACATTAAAACATATGAGTTGCCTTGACAGCAAAGGCATTTTCAAATACCTCCACCATATTTAAAATGTTAAATCTGCCTGAACCCACCTGCAAGATGTTTGGAGTGTCTGATATAGTGTAGTCCCTGAGACATAACAGAATAGCAACTTGTTAAACAACAGCAACAACAAATCTTGGTGATACCAATATAGGCAGGGTCTACCATTAAACTTGACCTTTGGGAGGGGAGTCTAAATAGGAATACTGTCAAGGGAACAACATTGATCACCTGTACTTCATGTCTACAGAAATCTTGTGAAAACCACTCCAGCATTACAAATGATGACTTTCATGTTAGCTGCATCCTTAGGACATATCACAAATAAGAATAAACCATGACAGACTAACTAATAATAATTACATCCAAAAGCATTTTGGTAATTGTATATAATTTCCATATAAATGGTGCAAAACATGCCAAGTTATTCACTGTGTAGCATAGAAAAATACAATCTCACTTTGGTATTAATTCAAAAAGATTCACACAATAGTATTAAGTCCTTATTACAAAAATTAATGAAAGGGAATAGTCTCCTAAGGAGTAAGGGATGCATTCAGTATACACAAATCATAGCAGCTTTCTGTTGAGAAGCGTCCCGCATTCAGATCAAAGCAGCTTCAAATCCTTTTGGTAACCATCAGCCGATAGTTGTAAAATGACATAAGAAAATTTCTGATGCTGCATCCTTAGGACAGGCAGAAATGAATTGCTATAGCATTGGTTATGAATTTCACTTTGAGCAGCAGTTTAGTCTCAGCTGAACAGCTAATTTCATTGTTAATATACTATAGGAGTTCTTGGAGTACCATATGCCAGGTGAAATTCAGATTAGATTCAGTGCAGAATATATATTTAAGCAAACATATATCTGCTTGACCTAGAAGGGGCTTCTTTATATCCTACAGTTTCTAGAACTGTATAGAGGCCTATCTATATGTAATGGCAGATATATGGCTTCTGGTGACCTGTCTTCCCCATAGACATCACCTCAGGAGCCCTGTTCATATGTTACGGTGAATGCACATACATCCTGCCTGCATATGTGTATGTGTCTGGGTAAAGAAAAAGGTGATATGATGTAATTCCATTTGGTGTCTACCAATGTTCCCTCTAAGCTGTGGAGTCTTGTGAGCAAAAATGCTACTTTGTGAGCTACTGGCATTAAAGTTGTGAGCGAGCGATTTGGCTGCTGCATAAATTAGTTTGCTCTGGAGCCCTCCTTCCTGAGCTAAAGCAAAAATGTGTGAGCCGGAGGCTAAAAAACTGTGAGCTGGCTCACACTAACTCAGCTTAGAGGGAACACTGGTGTCTACTACATCCTGCAAGCAGCTAGCAGTGAATTGTCATGAAGCAATGAAACACTGAGTGGAATGTTCATTACTTTTATAGAATATTTCCAGAGATGTAAATTGGCAGCAGCTGTGTGTCACCCATAACAAGCAGTTGAACCCTAACTGCATACTTTTTCCAGCTGTTCTATTTTTTTAGTGCTGTAGTAAACTTGCTTAATCTGTAGAGGAGAAGCATGAGAACCAGAGATTAGGTCAAGAAAGGGTTACTGTGATGGGTGTGACTATTTGGCAGGAAGAAGGGGGAGTGGATGAAAGGAGGAGGAGAGTAGGCAGGAAGGAGAGTGTGGCATCTAAAGGGGGAGAGTGGAGATGGTTAGTTTGGTGTAGTGGTTAGTAGTGCAGACTCTAATCTGGGAGAAACAGATTTGATTCCGCACTCCTGCTCATGAAGCTGCTGATGTGACCTTGGGTCAGTCACAAGTTCTTTCAGGGCAGTTCTTTCACGAGCAGTTCTTTCAGAGCTCTCTCATCCTCAAAGGTAGAAAATAAAATTGCCAGCTCCAGCCTAGAAAATTTTTGGGATTTGGGGGAGGGAAGTGCCTGGGGTGGGTGGAGTTTGAGGAGGCAAAGGAGCTCAATGGAGATGGGGGTCCCATACACTCTGTTCTCCAAAGCTGTCATTTCCTTTAGAACCACTGATCTTGGTAGCCTGGGAGCTGCTGTTGTTCTGGGAGAAGTTCAAGATTTGAAGTTGGTAATCTTAGTTGGAAAGCCAGGTCCTAATAACGACCTCCCTGGTGCAATCTGTGTGCTGTGTTTAGGGGGAGGAACCACTTGCAGAGAAACTGAAAAGATCACACACTAATTTTCCATCCCAGCCTGAGAAAAGCGCACATTTTGATAGATAAGTGATTGGTAAGAAATAGCCCAGCTTTTTGAAAAACAATTATTTTTCAACACCTAATTAAAAAAAAAGATAGATAATAACTGTGAACAATTTGAGCTGAGATTCAAGGAGTAGTTCTTTTGGCACCTCAGGTGTGAATCTGCAGCTTTTTGGCACAGCTGCTGAATAGCAGTTTGCTCCTCAGATCACCTGTTGAAATGTCAGACTGTTTCATTTCTTTCTGATCTACCTTCCAACAGGTACAGATAACAAAATCTAGCTTTGTAACATTTCATAGAAAGGTAACAAAGCTGTTTACAAAGGAATTAATTTAAGGCTTCTGAAAAGTACTGAGAACGTTGAGTGATTTCAGCAAATTACTTTTATTAAGCAGGAACAAGACAAGGGTAAGCCGGCTCGCAGGCTGGCTTATATGCTCAGAAACCCACCACCTAAAACACACCTACTAAGGCCCTATAGGCTATTTACAGTGGCCGAGAGTCCCATAGGCTCTTGGCCGCGGACCTGGCCCTCTGATAGGTGCGGGCTAGGATCCGCTGACTATTTTCATTTATAAACTCTCCTAAAAAGGAGAGTGATGTTTCCATTAGTTTGTTAGTCTGTTAATATTAATAAAAAAAGAAAATTCTTCTTTGGCTTCATTGTGGTGGTCAATCGTCTTTCATCATCTCAGTTACGGGGGGGAAAATGTTAAAAAAGAAGGAATTAGTAGTGTCCCACTGTTAAACTGTTAATAAAAAGCT
>NW_015164667.1:271550-310343 GCF_001447785.1 Gekko japonicus | reverse complement strand
CCCCCCCCCTTTTCTCCTTTAAAATCTCTTTTAAACGGGAGTACCGGAGTATCTCCTCTTTCGCTTGGGGGGGGGATACGCTTAGCTTCTTTTCATTATGTCGATTGACAACTCACAGTTTCAGCCACTCCTTTTCAGTTCATCGATTTTTCGCTTCATCACTCAGGTGGCGTCTGGCGGCTCCGCTAAGCCCCGTGCGGGACCGCGGATGCGGCGAGGTTCATTAGGGCATGAGGGGAGCCTCAATTGCCGACCTTCCGGTCGAGAAAGAGGCTTTTCCCCTCGCGCCCCCCGAGTCGGAGCCCCTTCTGGGGCTCGTCCGGGTCTCCGCTTGCGCGGATCCCGCCCTCGGCTGCGGGCGGGCGAGACGCCCTCGGGAGCGCCCCGAGGATGCGTCCACCATTCGCGGAAGCCGGACCGGAAGCCAGGATCCGCTGGACTATTGTTCTCCTGGAAGCGAAGCTCTGCTGTTCAGCCTGACCGCATGGCCCAACGGTCGCGCACGTGGTCATGGCGGAGTACATTACAGCTTCTTTTATCAAACCTGTGCAAGCTGAACGAGCTGTACTTTGTTGACATGTATTCTGTACATTCTAGTTATGAGAGCAATGTGTCTCTTGTGCCATCTGATCCAGAGTCTTATTTCTCACAGTGGCCAAGCCTCCATGAAAACACAAGCAGAGCAAGAAGGCAACAGCTGTCACCTCTTTTGCATGCCCCCCCCCCAGTGACTGGTATTTAGGAAGGTGCTGCCTTTGATAATTTATTTAGCTGTCATTTGTTGTTTACTTGCACAGTCGAGTGCAGCTCTTCAAAACCCCATGGACTACATCACGTCAGGCCCTCCTGTCCTCTGCCGTCCTCCAGAGTTTGCTCAATTTCTTGGTTGTTGCATTGATTACACTGTCTAACCATCTCATCCTTTGCCGTCCCCTTCTTCTTTTACCTTCAGTCTTTCCCAGCATCAGGGTCTTCTCCAGTGAGTGCTCTCTTCTCATTTGGTGGCCAAAGTATTTGAGCTTCAGCTTCAGTATCTGGCCTTCCAGGGAACAGTCAGGGTTGATTTCTTTTAGGATTGACTGATTTGATCTCCTTGCAGTCCAAGGAACTCTCAAGAGTCTTCTCCAGCACCATAATTTGAAAGCATCTATTCTTCAGCGCTCGGCCTTCCTTATGTTCCAACTCTTGCAGCCATACATTACTACTGGGAATACCATTGCTTTGACCATACGGACTTTTGTTGGCAGGGTGATGTCTCTACTTTTTATTATGATGTCTAGGTTTGCCATCGCTTTCCTCCCAAGGAGCAGGTGTCTTTTAATTTCATGGCTACAGTCACTGTCTGGAGTGATTTTGGATCCCGGGAATGTGAAGTTTGTCACTGCTTCCATAACTTCTCCTTCTATTTGCCAAGGAGTGATGGGGCTGGATGCCATGATATTGGGTTTTTTGATGTTGAGTTTCAAGCCAGCTTTTGCGCTCTCCTCTTTTACCCTGAGCAAGAGGCTCCTAAGGTCCTCTTCACTTTCTGCCATTAGAGTGGTATTGTCTGCATTTCTGAGGTTGTTGATGTTTTCCCCGCAATCTTAATTCCAGTTTGGGATTCATCCAGGCCGGCATTTTTCATGATATACTCTGCATATAAATTAAATAAGCAAGGTGGTAATAGACATCCTTGTCGTACTCCTTTTCCTATGCTAAACCAATCAGTTGTTCCATATCCAGTTCTACCTGTCGCTTCTTGACCCTTATACAGGTTTCTCAAGAGACATGTGAGGTGGTCTGGTACTCCCATGTCTTTAAGGACTTGCCACAGTTTGTTGTGATCCACACAATAAAAGGCTTTAGCATAGTCAATGAAGCAGAAGTAGATTTTTTTTGGGTATTCCCTTGCTTTCTCCATAATCCCGTGAATGTTGGCAATTTGATGTCTAGTTCCTCTAACTCTTCGAAACCCAGCTTGTACTTCTGGCAGTTCTCTATCCATGCATTGCTGAAGCCTAGCTAGTAGGATCTTGAGCAGGTCCTTGCTAGCATGGGAAATGAGTGCAATTGTGTGATAGTTTACACATTCCTTGGTATTGCCTTTATGTAAACTGACCTTTTGCAATCCGGTGGCTACTGATGCATTTTCCAAATTTGCTGGCACATGGAGGGCAGCACTTTAACAGCATCATCTTTTAAGACTTTGTATAGCTCAACTGGGATACCATCACCTCCAGTAACTTTGTTGTTAGTAATGCTTTCTAAGGCCCATTTAACTTCACACTCCATGATGTCTGGCTCGAGGTCCTTCTTGTATAGTTCTTCTGTGTATTCTTGCCATCTCTTCCTAATCTCTTCTGCTTCTGTTAGGTCTCTACCGTTTTTGTCCTTTATCATGACCAGCTTGGTATGAAACGTTCCCTTGATTTCTCCAATTTTCTTGAAGAGATCTCTAGTCCTTCCCATTCTATTGTTTTCCTCTATTACTTTGCATTGTTCATTCAGGAAGGCTTCCCTATCTCTCCTTGCTGTTCTCCGGAAATATGCAGTCTGTTGGATAAATCTTTCCTTTCACCTTTGGCTTTCGCTTTCCTTCTTTCCTCTGCTATTTGTAAAGCCTAATCAGACAGCCACTTTGCTTTCTTGCATTTCTGTTTCTTTGGGATGGTGCTGATTACTGCCTCCTGTACAATGTCACAAACCTCCATCCATAGTAATTCAGGCACTCTGTCTGTCAAGTCTAGTCCCTTAAACCTATTCTTCACCTCCAGTGTATATTCATAAGGGATGTGATCTAGGTCAAATCTGAATGGCATAGTGGTTTTCCCAACTTTCTTCAGTTTAAGTCTGAATTTTGCAATGAGTAGCTCATGATCTGAGCCACAGTCAGCTCCAGGTCTTGTTTTTACTGACTGCATAGAGCCTCTCCATCTCTGGTGGCAAAATGATATACTCAATCTGATTTTGATGTTGCCCATCTGGTGATGTCCATGTGTAGAGTTGCCTCTTAGGTTGTTGGAAGAAGGTGTTCGCTATGGCCAGCCTGTTCTTTTGACAAAACTGTTAGCCTTTGCCCTGTTTTATTTTGTTCTCCACGGCCAAAGTTGCCCATTATTCTGGCTACCTTTTGACTTCCTACTTTAGCATTCCAGTCCCCTATGATGAGGAAGACATCTTTTTTTGGTGTTAGTTCTAGGAGGTGTTGTAGGTCTTCATAGAACTGGTCCATTTCAGTCTCCTCTGCATCAGTGGTTGGGGCATAGACTTGAATTACTGTGATGTTGAATGGTTTGCCTTGGATTCGGACCAAGATTGTAGCCCATTACTGCCTTTTTCACTCTCTTGTTGACTATAAAGGCCACACCATTTTTTTCTACAGGATTCTTGGCCACCGTAGTAGATATAATGGTCTTCTGAGTTAAATTCACCCATTCCTGTCCACTTTAGTTCACTGATTCCCAAGAAGTCGATTTTCAGACTTGCCATCTCATTTTTGACCACATCCAACTTACCTTGATTCATAGATCTTACATTCCAGGTTCGTATGCAGTATTGTTCTTTGCAGCATTGGTCATCATGATCATTAGCTGATAAGAATCATCCTCCACACTAGGGTTGGGCATGAACCGGCTGACAAACTAAAGTTCATCATGATTTTTTATCATTCATGGAGTGAAGAGCTGCCATGAACTTCCACAAATTTTGATGAAGTTCATGACACTTCATGAAGAGCAGAAAGCAAGGATTTAAATAGCTTTAAAAAAATAAATTTATTTATTTGAGTTTATCATATAAGCCTATATCATACATATACATCATATCAACAAGACTACTTACACATCCTATAAGAACACTCTTTTGTCTCTCAACAACACAGAATATCACATCAATCCAACAAAGTATCTCAACAAATATCCAGTTCTTATTCTCAACCTTACTAATCAATTTATGTTGAGTACAATAAACCAATTTACGTTGTCTTTAGGACATATATACTATCTTAACTAAATTGCAAGCTCTAACTAGCAATAAAAAACATACATAACAATTTATCTTCACCTTATACAATATTAACTCTTTTCCATCCTTAGTAGTCTGATAACTCTTATTTCCATTATGAACATAGGTTTTAATGCTGAATTATTTTATTTTAATTTATTATTATATTTTTCCCCTATCACCCCTTTTTAAATTATTTATGTATTTTAAAATTCATTTTCTTTTAACTTATTTTTTTATTTTTTTCATTGCATCCTATTAAATTAATTATGGACATACATTTCCTATAGATCTACACCAATAATATTATACTCTAATCTTACAAGTTTGCAACTGGTTATCTTTTACCCCCAATGAAACTACCTCATCATATACTATATTATCAAGGTTAATTATGATTTCTTATTCTTAATGCAAGCCTTTCTAAGACCAGTACACACAAATAAATTATTACACTGCTAAATAAATACTATTCCTTAATTCAAACTTCTCACATTTGTTTTCCAATTTTCCCCCTTAGTTTATCAATTCATTCATTAAATTCCCAAGTTATCCTACCCCTTTTAAAATATTTCTTCCCCATCAGATTTCTTAATTGTCTTTATACCCTTTTTAATTTAATAAAAATAACATCTCCATAACGACAAGAACAGTAATAATAATAAAATAAAACAGAAATAAATTAAACCATATACATAAATAAATATATTCAAGGTCATCAATCCGTTTTATCAGGAATTAAGTGTAGCCATAAATCTGTCTTTTTATAAAATTTATTTTTCCTTCTGAGCATCTGTAGTCTTTTTTTCAACCAGAGCATATCTGCATGTCTTCGATCTTTCAGTCTTTCTTGCGTTCCAAAACTATTCTCTCTCTCCTTCAGCCATTCTGCTTTCCTTCTATTGTTGGGCTCTTTAAACTTCCACTCCCATCTCTTCTTCCATTTGACCCTTCTGTCTCTTCTTTCCACCCTCGAGCGTCTTTTGTTATATCTTGACAGTCCTGTTTTAGCCTTTACTGCTTCTTTTTAAAATCTCTTTCCAGCCCTTTCCCTTGCCAACAGTTCCTTCTCCTGTGTAAATTCTGGCGTTTCTCCCTTAGGCTCCACATTTCTCTCCTTATTGAAATCACCTGGAGTCTCTCTCAAACTGGATTGCTTTCGCTCTTCGTTTTTTCCAATTTTTTCCTGGCTGATATCTAGTTTTTTTCAAAATTTCAGCGTTTACCTGCTTACATCCCTCTTTAACTGCCTCCTTCAATATAATAAGAAACTGTTCAATATTCAACTCACACATTATTCTCATCCGTCTCCTCTGTTTTCATCTCTCCCAGCATTTTCAACCTCTCTCTCGATCCATTTAATCAAGTTCACTGCATATTGTTCTCCTTTTGTACAAACTGTTCATCGGTCATTTTATTCTTTATATATCCTTGCCACTAAGACCCAGTCCACCGGAACAACAAGGATGTCAGAGCTCAAATCTTCTCCCCTCCAACCAATAGTAACACATAGTTGAGTCCCTTTATTTTCCTCGGCCGCTATCTTCCCGCTTTGGACTTTCCTTTTGGAGGTTTTAAGTTTTTACTCACGCATTCTTTTAGTTCTGTGTTGCCATGTTGAATTCCCACCTCATGTTAATTAAAAACAAGTCCGGATGGCTGCAGCTAATCGGAACATGGCAGACGCCATGTTCTTCCCCTTGGTCGGTCCCGCTTCAGAGCAGTTCCTGGGCACCCCCCCACGTGCCGAAAAATGGGAGGGGCCAGGAAAGATGCCCCATGCACCAGCCCTCTCTCCGGGAGGGCTGGCCAAGTTCTCCTGACACTCGGGAGACTCGGAAAAGGCCGTGGGAGGTTCGGGTGGCACGGAGCAAGCCGCGCTCCACCATCGCCGCGCCGCACCGGAACAGGAAGTCATCGAATTTAAATAGCTCTTCACGAAAAACAGCTCTTTGGTTTAAATGGCTTGGAGCCATTTAAACCACTGCTTTTGGCAGGAAGCAGAAAACAGGTTTAAATGACTCTGAGGTAAGAATGAGCTTAGTTAAGTAATTAAAAATAAATCAATGCAAATCAGTGCAAATAGTAAAGGAGCAACACAGGGGGAAAAAACCCTCCCCCTTCCTAGAACCTCCATAAATTTATTAAGCAAATAAGCAACAATAGTTAAGACATCCCAAACCATCTACATATTTTAAGGGTACAGGCAAACAGATTGAGCTCAAACACATGTAAAAAAAGAAGGGACCAAGAACATTAAGGAATTTAAACAGAACGGATTGGTATTTTACTATCCTTTAGTGGGAACAGCGGTTGGTCCCGTTTTCTTTTCTGGGTCACTTTATTGATGCCCATTGGGAGAGGAATGTGGAGATTGAGCGGTAGTGGGCCTCCATAGCGAAGTGCCTCAGTGATAGGTTTTAAGTCTCAACAGCAATTCAAAACCTCTGGTGGAAGAGCTGGGAAGACTAGGATCACATCTCCTTTGTATTGAAGAGACCCTCTGGTTCTGGCCAGCTCTATTTCCCCCCCCCCCCAGGTTCTGACATCAGGAATCACTGCAAGAATGTCCCGGGGGCCACGTCTTTTTGGGTTGTGCAGGGGCCCCATGTGAAAAGCATTAGAAATTAGTGGAGCTATATCCTTTTCTAAATTGAGTTCTCGGGCCAGCCAGTTCATTAGGAAGGAGGGCAGGTGCAGAGTTTGCATTTCCTGTTCATTAAAGCCCTGGAACATCAGATTAGCCTGGTGTGTGGTGTATTCAAGAGATAACACCCGTGCTTGCAGATGGCCTTTTTCATGTTGAAGTGCCTTACAGTCTTATTGTATCACCGTGCTGAGTTCAAGCACCCGATCAGCTTTTTGCAAAGTTGTGGTTAGTGAGATTTTCAAATCAGCCAGTTGGTCAGATATCAGTTTTAGTAGGGCTGACATATTATCAAGGAGTCTCTGCTCCATGTGTCAAAGCAAGTTGGTAAGAGAATCATCTGTGATCAAAGGTATTGGCAAGCTTACCTCAGGTTCTTCAGTCGCCATTTTGTCTGCGTCATCGTCACTCAGGTGGCCCAGAGTTGATTTGAAATAGTAGTCTGAAATTGGTTTGTTCTGTCTAGAACTTAGTGCTGTTTTTGTTGGATTATTTTTGCCCATAATAATATCGCTAAGTGATCTGGGAGTCGATTTAGGAGGTCTAAAAGGGAGGGAGGAATGGAGCTCTCATTCTAGGCATCCATCTCCTCTGCCGCTGACGCCACACCCCCTGTAGCTTCTTTAGGGGTTTGTCTGCCATCCTAATTCAGGTTAACTTGAACTAGGGAGAAAGGCAGCACAAAAAATTATTAACTAAAAAAACAAGTAAATCTATATAAGATTATCTGATAATCTTCATGGTTTTAGGTGGAATTATTCTGCAATGTGATGGCCAAGGCTGCTGGATGCATAGCTGAATGGAGTGTGCTCCCCAAAGCGGTATTTTAGTTGCTTGAGAACCCATTCACAGATGATTTTAGCACTATGCAAAAGCATGAAAGTGGTTGGTCCCTCCATGAGCAAAGGGAATGCTTTCTCCAAGCTGCACCACTGCAGCAGTGGTGCAGCTCGGTGATATAGCTGGCCTGAATGAAAGTTTTTATTTAGGTCAGCTATATCAGTAGCCAAATCAGTAGCCGAATATGCATTTGGCTGAATAAATACTAATAAGGTATTTTTCGGGTATTTATTCAGTTTGGTTTTTCCCTTCCCCAGTATGGTGGTTTGGAAACCTTTGGAAATGAGATACTTGGCTGTTATCCCTTGGTCATTGATTGGATTAAGCAGCTGACAGTTTTAAAATTAACTTTATAGTTGCTGTTTGGTGATAGCCTGGTAATGTTGAAATGTTAGTATCATGAATGGATTGCATGAATCAAAAAGTAGAGTTATAACATGCCAACAGAAGAAAAAACCTTTCAAGTGTCATTAGCAATCAGGCTCAAATGAAGTAGAATAACTATTCTTGGCACCTCTAATTCTTTTTATTGTGCAAATGTAACCCTTAACTGCAAATGGAATGAGCTAGGAAGGGGTGGAGAGTCTAGAAGCAGAAGGGTGCAAACTGTGTGGAAAGCAAAGGGATGCAAGCCCCGCTGGGGAGCTTGAACCTTAATCATAGACTCTTAACACCTTGTTTAAAGTAACTATGATTTATGGATGGAAACGTGTAAGGGAGGGAGACTTTTGTTCTAAATTGTAAATTTTAGAATTATTATTTTGAGGCTGTATTCTCTAATGGGATGTTCATTTGGAACCTTCATCATGGAAACCAGTACACAGAGTGTTCAGCTGAAGGCTTCTTGGGCCACCAACAAGAGAAAAGAAATGAACTTTGGGCCTGACAGACTGTGAAGAAGGGGAAAGATAATTGTTTAGACTTTAAAAGATCACTGTTCTGTTGGGTTAATAATATCTATGTTTTTGTTACATGGTATGGTGTTAAGTGAAAAAGTAAAAATGTTTTATTTCCTTTAAGATTCATTCCAAGTTCTTCCCCACAAAACCTACAAGCTGAAGTTACATAGATACTTGAAATCCTTTATCCTTCATGTTCTTGTGGGTGTTACATTACTGCATTCTGTGTATTAGAACTTGCTTTTCTATTAAATGATGAAAAATGGTTTCCTTGTACTTAAAGTTAAAGGTAAAGGTTCCCTTGCTCGAAAGCCAGTTGAGTCCGACTCTAGGGTTGTGGTGCTCATCTCCGTTTCAAAGCTGAAGAGCCAGCGCTGTCCGAAGACGTTTCCGTGGTCATGTGGCCAGCATGACTAAACACCAAGGCGCACGGAACACTGTTACCTTCCCACCAAAGTGGTACCTATTTATCTACTTGCAATTTCTTGCTTTCGAACTGCTAGGTTGGCAGGAGCTGGAACTAGAGACGGGAGCTCACTCCATCATTACTTACTTACAGCATATTGTACTTACAGCGTGCTAAATTCTAAAAGGCTAGGTTCATTCCTGTATGGCTTTACAGTATGCAACAAAAATGCTTCTTAGCCTTTTAAATTTGTGCTTGCAAAATGTGTTGCTTGTTTTGTCACCATTATCCAAGGAAATAATTGGATTTATCTTCATTTTATGTTACTCTTAATTGCCCTCTAAGACAACTCTGTACTTGAGAGAACATCAGTGTGCAGATTGGAGGAAAGCATGTGATGGGAATCACATATAAAATATGAGATGTGACTTTCTCCCCCCTCTCCCTTTCCAGGTCCAGTCCTTGTTAGTGTAAGACAAAGTCAAAGTAACAAATTAAAACATCTCTATACAAATTAAATATTTTCTATAAAAAATGAAGGATTGAGTTAAAGCCATTTTGGACATCAGTCCTTTGACTACATGTATGGCTTTCTTGATTAAAGTTTCAATTCATTATTTTTTGTATTTAAAAAAGGGCATTTTAAGAATTGCTGACACTTCATTAAGACTGGCAATGTGACCTGCCTTATTTGTGGAAGGCTGTGTTATAGTCAGGGTTACATCATTATGCACCACTTAAGGAATGCTGTAAAAGTGCAGCATAAACAAAATTCCTTCCTCTTGGCTAAATTATTGTCCATATAAGGTTGTCTATTCCCCAAACTGCTACGCCACCACTTGTGACTTTGCCACAGTCAATTAGGAACCCTCAGGATATACAAGGCAAACAAGCAAGTACAAGCAGTGTAAGGTAGAAAGCAGATTCTTACAGAGTCATTGCCTTTGTGCATATGGGAGCACAATGCCGTGGCTGACTTGTTACATTAAAACAATTACACAAGTTAGGCATATTAGTCTGTTCTAAAGCTTCCCATTCCTTCTTGCAGTTTATTAAGAGACTTCTAAATCGCTGTCAACCTATATGTCCTTGTTGCACACTTGGTATGCTTTGAACTGTGTGCTAGGAATTTGGTCCCCTATGGTTTCATCAAGTGTTCAGGATTCCATTTGCTGGTTGCTCTTGGCAGTTGATTTTATTTCTCTCTCCTATTAATGGGTTCCATTCCTGGAGGAATTGCCCAAGTTACAATTCGTTCAAGTACCAGAGCACAGCCGTTATCAACTCTTTACAGCAGATTTTTAAAAGTTTCTTTTAAGCTATTGAGTGCCCACTGGCTGAGTAATGAAAACATCTGGGAAAGGGAGGTTGTAGTGAAAAAGTAAACAGTGGAAAATGCCAAACAACACAAGGTAACAAGATTTTAGGTATCAGTTTCCTACTGGAGAAAAAACATTGCCATTTATTATTTCACACCCTCTCTTTAAGGAAACCAGTGTAAGTAGGTGTATTCTCTCATGCAGTAAGAACAGCGCAGAGAGCTGATCCACCATGAGAACAATCAGATTGTTAAATCCAGTGTGGTAGGAGCAGTATCTGTTTTTCACCCTAATTTCAGTTTGGATAGGTCGTCTATGTGGATTATAAGGTGTAAACCATAAAGAATTGAAGTTGGTGCTAATTTATACGTTCAGGAGGTCTCCAGTTTCATAAATAGTGAATGATTGATCTGTAAAAGTTTTTTTCACATATATAAGACTCCCATACATGATTGGTGGGTGTGTCTTTCCAATCTGATACCATGCAAACCATATAAAGTTGTCTCTCTGATACTGTTTGGTATATAATTTCTTTAAAATACTGGAATATATGATGAGTTCTCTTCTGTGTCATCTAAGTCACCTATGCTTGAAATTGTGACAGTTTTCCAGAAATGTGGTAGCAACCTAACCCCAGTTCCATTAAAGCAAGATCTATTTATTTATTTACTGTCAAATTTATACCCTGCCCTCCCTGCAGATCAGGCTCAGGGTGGCTCAGGGCGGCTTCCAATAACATAAATACATGATAAAAACATACATAATACAAATTAAAACATAACAGTTAAAAATAATATATCACAAAGTGCTGGCAGCGGTTAAAATTCAATCAGATGGAATGCTTTCAGATGGATTTCCAGCTTCCATCGTAAAAGTGCTTAGATGTTATTCTGCTCATCAACTCTTGTGGCAGCTGCTCGATGATGACTTTGCAAGCCGTGCACTGTGGCAGCGGCCCCTAATTATATGCCTGGTGGAAGAACTCCGTCTTGCAGGCCCTGCGGAAAGGTGAAAGGTCCCACAAGGCCCTGATCTCCTCCGGGAGCTCATTTCACCAGGTATCAAAAAGGCCCCAGCGCTAGCCTGGCCTCCCTTGGGCCAGTGAGGGTCAATCAATTTTGAGACCCAGACTGTAGTGCTCTCTGGGGTATATACGAGGAAAGGTGGTCCCGTAGGTATGTTGTACTCCAGCCATATAGGGCTTTAAAGGTAAGAACCAGCACCTTGAGGCAGACTCGGTATGCTATTGGCAGCCAGTGCAGTGTCCTCAGCACAGGCTGGATGTGCTCCCATCTAGGGAGACCCATCAACAGCCTGGCCGTAGTGTTCTGCACTAGCTGTAGCTTCTGAATCTGCGACAAAGCCCCATGTAGAAAGCATTACAGTAGTCTAGTCTCGAGGTGACCATCGTGTGGACCACTGTAGGCAGGTCAGCTCGGTCGAGGAAGGGAACCACTGCCTAATCAGCCTAAGATGATAAAAGGCCGACTTGGCAGTGGCTGCTACCTGGGCCTCCATGGTAAAGGAGGGATCCAGGAGCACTCCCAAACTCCAAACCTCCAGCGCTGGGACCAATAACCCCCCCCAAAAGGTCGGGAGTGGGACCCCTGCCCCCGAACCACCCCAACCCAGGCACAGGACCTCAATCTTCACTGGATACTGGCCACCTAACATCAGATAGAGCTAATGACACCCCAGCCCATACCTCCGGGCAATCTGGGCAAGGGGGCGCATATAGATATTGAATAACATCGGGGACAGCACAGCCCCCTGAGACACACCACACTCAAGTGGGTGCCTTCTGGACCACTGTTCCCCTAGCGCCACCCTTTGTCCCTGACCCTGGAGAAAGGAAGCAAGCCATTGCAAGGCAAACCCCCTAATCCCCACATCGGCGAGGTGGTTGACTAGTAACTGGTGTCAAACGTGGCCGACAGATCTAACAACAACAGTACAGCCGTTCCACCTCAATCCAGATGTCTCCGGAGGTCGTCAGTCAGAGAGACCAGCACCGTCTCCATCCCATGACCTGGACGGAAGTCGAACTGGAAGGGATCTAACACGGAAGCATCATCCAGAAAACCCTGCAGCTGTATCGCCACCACCCTCTCAATCAATTTGCCCAAATAGGGCAAATTGGAGACCGGCCAATAGTTGGCCAATTCAGCTGGGTCTAAAGATGTTTTTTTCAAGAGAGGGTGGACCATCGCTTCCTTGAGTGCCCCAGGGAACTGCCCCTCTAAGAGGGACTTGTTGATAATCTCCCTTAGGGCATCTCAAACCCCCTCATGGCCAGATTTAATAAGCCAGGAGGGGCACGGATCAAGATTGCAAGAGGTTGGGTGCACAGCTGCGAGTAGACTGTCAACTTCCTCTAGGCTAAGAGGGCTGAGGCGATCCAGGAGCAAAATTGAAGACGTGCAATGGGTCTCAAGCTCGCTCACTGTTTCAAGTGTGGCGGGGGGGGTGTGGTGGAGTGCCAAGACTTTATCTGCAAAATAGCTCACAAATGCCTTGCAGCCAGTGTCTAATTTCCTAGCATTTGGTCTGCCCTGTTGCAGAGCTGTTATCGACCTAATCATCCTAAATAATTGGGCTGGGTGAGAGCTAGCAAACGCAATTGCCGCTGCATAGAAATCCTTCTTTTCAGCTTTGACTGCCATCTCATAGGCTTTCATAAACATCCTATAAAATGTTCTTGTTGCTTCATCTTGAGTTCAATGCCACCATCTCTCTAGCCGTCTGAGCTCCCGCTTCATCAGCCATAGCTCCTGTGTATACCAAGTAGCCAGCTTAGTGCGGGGGCATAGAGGGCGCCATGGTGTGATCTCGTCGATAGCTGCAGAAAGCCAGCTATTCCAGTCTTCCACAAGATTATCTAACCAGCCACCAGGGGGCATCGGATCCCGCAGAGCCATCTGGAGCTGCACTGGGTCCATCTTCCTCTGCGGGTGAGCCAAAATATGCTCACTGCCTACACAGGGTCAGGGTGGTACATTCAGGCGGGCCCCCGGGGCATGGTGGTCTGACCATGGGACTGCCGAAGCAGTAATCCGGTCCACTGTTACCCCCGCCGCGAAGATCAAATCGAGTGTGTGCCCAGCCTGGTGAGTGGGGGTCATTACATATTGGGAGAGTCCCAGCACCTCCATGGATGACACCAGATCAGCTGCCTGAGTAGAGGTCATGTCATCAGCATGGACATTGAAATCACCCAAGATAATCAGTCTAGGGTGTTCCAATGCCCAGCCTACTACGGCCTCCATCAGGAATGGCAGGCTATTGGCTGGGGCATTATGCAGCCGGTACACCAGCCAAATCGCCAAACTCTCCTTGACCTCCCAAACCAGGCCAGCACACTCGATGCCCATGATCCTCAGAGGCGGAAGCGCTCTCAAGGAGTAAGCCTCCTGGATGAATAGTGCCACTCCTCCCCCCCGGCCCCTAGTCCAAGATTGGTGGAGAACCACAAACCCAGGAGGGGCAAGTTGGGAGAGAGCCACTGTCTCCCCCTCCCTCACCCAGGTCTTGGTCATGCACGCCAGGTCCATGTTCTGCTGTTGTAGGAAGTCACTGACCGTGGTCTTATTATTTATGGCCCTGGTATTGCACAACACCATTGTCGGAGGGGGGTTATAATTCCTAGCCCCACTGCCAACATCCCTCGAGATGGGATGCAGGCTGGAAGAGGGCCAAGCTTTCCCATTTCTCCACCCTCTTCACATACAACTCTGCCTGCTCCCACCGCTATACTTTCCCCTCCCCAGGAGCACCGGAATTCCCTGGCCTGCATTATTGCCCTTGGAAGTCTCCACAAGCTTCAGACCGCCGGCCGAGCAAAAGCAAAACGCTCAATATAGTGCTCAGTTTGAAAGGTATAGTAAAGTGCACAAACAACAATGCTACTACTACCGATATGCAGCTTATCCTACCACAAAATAAACTAGAATCTGTTTGCCAATAAAATCTAATATCGACCAGTAAATAAGTAAAGGCCCTTTCCCACCCACCTTCTTTCCTTTCCTTTTTAAATTTTTCTTTTTTCTTTTTGTCTATATATAATGTTTATATAATCTACCAACTAATTAAATGTTTGTTAGATGGTTAACTTAATAGTGTACATTTCAAGCAATTAATTACTCAATTAAATTTAAATGCAAAATACAAAAGCTTCAATATTGAAATATTGAAAAAATGTGAACCGTTACAATTTAATAAACAAAAGATGTTTAAAGGTCATATTTAATATTTTATTTTACATTTCATATTAAATAAATGTGCCAGAAGCAATATTACTTACATAGCCTGGCCTCTAAATATAATCAATTAAAATGTGCCCTTAAAGTTGGCCAGAGCTTTAGTTGATTAATAGAGCAATTCTACACAGAGTTATACCTTTCTAAACCCATTGACTTCAACAGACTTAAAAAAGTTCAACTCAGTTTAGGACTGCACAGTAAGTTATTAATTAGATCTTGAAGTGCTGATTAAAGCTATTTCTTTTCTGCTTTCCAAAACTTTTAGACACATTATCACCATATTTTCAAGCTAATTTCTACAATTCTGAGGGGTTTCTTTTCAAATTCAAACTGAGATACATTTTTTTTGTCCATTGAATTGCATCGCTTCTTGGCCTTTTGGCTAAGAAGTGTAAGCATTAGCTATATAAAGTCTTATCAGTTTAATATCTGATATGTCCTCTATTTGATGGTCCTGCATTGGGCAGTGGGTTGGACTGTATGACCCCTTCCAACTCTATGATTCTATTATTCTATCTACATATTATCTTGAAACCAAAATGATTAAGATGGGAAGATTAATAACCTTGTCAAGATTCGGGTTACTCCCAGATGCCGTATGCTCGGTTGCCGTGGTGGGAGTCCTTTAAGTCTGGAAACAAACACCTCAGACCAGAAAGCGCTGGGTGTTGCACCACACCCCAGCTAACGTTCTTGGCAGAATCGCCTCTCCAGTGCACGGTCTCTCGGAGTCTCCACGATTCGCTGCCAATCCTCCCCGGTGTTGTTGGTTTCCTTCTTTTATTTTGCATTACAATCATCCCCAAACTCCCATGTGCTTCCCATCAACTAAGTCCCCCATCTGCTTCCCTGTTCCATGTGTTTTCTCTAATCCCCGTGCTCTGACCATAATGTTTCTATCCCCTTAACTCCTGAAGCCTTGGGCTGAGTTGTAGAAGTATCGGTCTGATCGGTAACCCCTGCGGGCGCACCTAGATTGAACGGTAAGGTCCCTCTGTCCCTCCCTCGAGCACGTCCTTTCCTGACCTGTTGGGGCTTCTGACCAGGGCCGCCCCGCTCCCCAAATATGCCTCCCGAATCCCGTTCTACGTTGTGCCGCTTCGAAGAACTTGGCGCGGGTAGACGCGATACGGCCGCGGAAGAACCCGCGGCGGGACAAACCTACACTTCCTCCAGGGTTGGCAGTAAAATTTGAGTAGACACAAGAACAAGCCATTTCAATGGCCTACTTTTATCTTGGGATAATTCATTATTGTTCGTAATGAGAAGACTGTGCAACTTAGATAGGTGAGCGTGTGAATGTGGTCCTCTTCCCAATTCAGGCCCAAACTCATTCTAAAATAGCCTCAGTATAAGAAAGTTTCTTTCCTTCTGGTATTGCTTGCTCCAAGCCTAAAGAAACAGATACAACAGTTGTGAGCAAACTACAGAACAGTAGTAAGTAAGAGACCAGTTGCCTGAGTGAGGAGGTACTGCTACAAGAACATTGAGATATGGGGAGGGTAAAACTAGAAAAAGTTTATTTAAGGGAAATAAGACAAATATCTGTGCTCAGGGCCGGCCCGAGGTTGTCCTGCACTCTAGGCGAGCGCAGATGTCAACCTCCCGGCTGGAGACTGGTGCACTTTCGCTTTCCGCCCTTCTCGGACTCTGCACCCCAGAGAGGCGCACGGGAAGGGGGAAGCGCGCCAGTCTCGGGCCCTTTGCCAGGCAGGCAGGCAGGTGTGGGCCCGGAAGTGCGCGGGGCTGGTGCTGGCGGCGAGCAAGGGACCGGAGGCGCGGCCTCCCTCTGGGCAGCGCAGCAGGAGCAGCGTGGCCAGGAGCATCTCCCGCGCAGCACAGAACCCTTCACCCGTCCACAACACAGGACCCCTTGCCGAGCCACTGGAGGGGTGCACGGGCTGGCCTTGGCTGCCGCCTCCTGTGAGGGGGGAGGAGAAGAAGAGGGGCGGGGCCTGCGGGCTGCCTTCTCCGGCGCCTCTCCCGCCTCCTCCTCCTCCGCCCAGGCTGGGCTCGCAAGGGTTAAAAGGAGGGGGAGCATCGGTGGTGCGTCTGGAGAGACCGCACAGACCGGCCGGCTCCTCGCCTCGCCTCCCATGGGCCTTCGCCTCTTCCGGGCCCCGGAGCACATAGGCCTCCTGCTCGGCTTCCACCTCCTCCTGCTCCTCCGGGCGCAGCAGGCGGGCGGGCAGTCTCAGGCGGCCCCGAGCAAGGCCGCCCCCCCGCAGCTACCTGCGGAGGAGGAGGAAAGAGCCCCGGCCCGAGGGGGCGGCCACATCTCCGTTCCTGGCGCACCGCACCACCTCCTTCTCCGTGCTCATCGGATCCTCGACCCCAACAGCAAGAGCCGCAGGCCGGGTGCCCTCCTCTACAAAGCCACCGCTGCTCCCCCCCTCCCGCTGCCTGCGTGCCTCGCCGGGCAGCCGCTGCCGGGGATTCGGCTCGGGGACGCTGATTTGGCCGGTGGCCTGGCGGTGGCCCCGCACATAGGCTGTGGATGAGGAAGGGCTTGCTGCCGCCCCTGCCTCTCCTCCCGTGCCCTAACGGCCGGCTCGCGCTCTAGGCGAAGGCCTAGTTCGCCTAGCGAGCGAGCCGGCCTTGTCTGTGCTAGAGAATTAACACTTCTCCAGTAGTCAAAATAACATTAAGCATTCTGTAATCTGCTTTCAAGCAAGGAAAACCTTTACCTTTACCCCTTTACCTTTTACTAGGGGAGGGAAGGTGGCATGGTATAGCCCGATCTTATCAGATCTCAGAAGCTAAGCAGTGTTGGTACTTGCAAGGAAGACCACCAAGGAAGACTCTGCAGAGGAAGGCAATGGCAAACCACCTCTGCTTTTCACTTCCCCTGGAATCCCCTTGCTGGGCTCACTGTATTTCAGCAGCAATTTGACAGGATGGCACTTCACACACATACAATCAATACTAGAAGACCCACTAAACTTACAGTCATTCCAGGTATCCCAGTACCAAAATTACTTCACTGTAAAGGTACAAAGATTACAGTGAATGGAAATACTATAATGAAAGGTTCTCTTGGTGGCTAAAGACACAATAATTGATTACTGGATTCTTGATAAATGATTAGATAGGTTCTTGATAAATTATTAGATGGCCAGACATTAGGCATGGTTAAACCTCTTCCTGTGTATTCTGCACAAGTGTATAATTGGATTAAATACCATCCTCTTCCTCTCATGGCATTTTGCCTTGGTAATATCCATAGATCTGTTTACTTGTCCATGGGGACAGGGCCAGCTTGTCCCTAAGGATGGGGCTGATGGTGGTGGAATAAAATATAAATGTTCTCATAGCAGATTTATGAGTGAATCCATATAGGTAAAAATGTAATGAGTTCTTTAAGGTCTATGAGTAATATAAAAGCTCCTTCATATGTTACATGTGGATTATGTTACAGTCTGTGGACAGGAAAACTAATTTCTGTAACATTTTGTGAGATACCATGAATATCTTTTATTAATCCTCATTCCTAATTCTACAGATAAAGGAATAAGGAAACTGAAAATGTTATTCAAAATAACTGGCTAGTCAACCATGTCTTGAATCTTCTTCCAATTCAGGCTACAGATCTCTCCAGATACTTTTGTCCCCTGTAAGACTGAGTGGGCCAAATGAGTAAGATCTTTCTTCAAAATTACTCTTCCTATGAAAACCAAGGCTATCCATAATGAATTTCAATTTGACCAGTTTGGCCATTTGCCTTTCATCTAGGGCACTCCATATTTTTAAAAAGTGCATCTGCAAGTTGCTCTCCCATGTGGGTCCATGTGTATCCAAGAGAAAAGTAAAAAAGGGGTATCTAAAATGTTTACTGTCATTAGGGTTGCTAACTTCCAGTAGGGCCTGGAGATCTCCTGGATTTGCAACTGATCTTCACGCTACAGAGATGAGTTCCTCTCTTGCATCATTGATCAATATATGCAAAAGCATCTGTGGGAAGACCTATGCATCCAACAACATGTCTAAGGCATTGCCATTGGAGCTTAGGCTCTGGGCTGGGTTCATACTCTGCTGTCTGTATGACATCATAAAGAAAACCAAAAAAAACAAAAATCAGTGTGACTTGAGATGTATAGTGGCAGTTTCTGTAATTCACATCTGGTATGATCATGGAAATGGCTGCTGAGGAGCCTGTCTGGGCACAACCTGATTCACACCGAGGATTCTCCATGTAATCCTATACATTGAAGAGTGTGAAGAAAAAACAAACATCCATCTTGCATGTGTAAACCAGTTCTAAAGTTTATACATAAATTCTGCAGCATGCAGACAGTCTTTCTGTTCACATACAGCATAATTTGTATTCCTACAGTTGAGTAAGGCCATGTGGTAAGCGAAAGGAGTTGTGCTAAACCAGCAGGACTTTCAGTGGCCTTTATACCTTTCCTAGATTTAAAAAGCATCTTGTAATGTCGTGCAAAAAACTGCTGTTAGCAAAACAGAATGCAATAAGAGAAAAGGCATGCAGAGCTATTGTGCAGTTGCTGGCTTTATGGAGATACATGGGGGGGACCTCCTTCAGCTTCAGAGAATGTTTCTAACCACTCCTTGTGCTCATCCATATATTATCTACAGGACTGTAAATGCTAAGGGGCTACTCAATGGATAAGCAGCATGTTCATACAACATGTAGTGATATAAATCAATAGGCAGATTGTGTAGAAAAATGACAAGGAAAATTACATTAACATGCTGTGGTTTTACAGACACTTATGCACATTCTCATTTGATTCAGTGTGACTTACACAAGTACTAGTAGTCTTGATAACTGGAACCTAGTGGTTCATACCAGCATCTGTGCCTGAAGAACTGGTGGAGCATCTTTTTTTTTTGGGGGGGGGAAGCAGAATAGCTGATAATATCCTATTCTAAGCACTTGGAGCAAGCACAGGACATTTGATTGCTCTTAAAAGTTACATATTTTTCTTAAAACATGCTAAGCTCATATGAAAAGTGCAGCTATGGCCCCCTTCATGCCAGGAGCTGTAACCCATGGAAGGTTCTAGATCCCAGAGTCTTATGCAATCAGAAGTGGAGAAATATTCCATCTTGTATCAAACTAGAAGTAGAGAAGAGAAGAGATTGGATTTATACCCCCCCCTTCACTCGGAGTCCCAGATTGGCTTACAAACCCCTTTCCCTTCCCCTCTCCACAACAGACACCCTGTGAGGTAGGTGGGGCTGAGAGAGCTCTTGACAGAAACTGCTCTTTTTCAAGGACAGCTCTTATCAGAGCTAGGCTTGTCCAAGGTCATCCAGCTGGGTGCAAGTGGAGGAGTGGGGAATCAAACCCGGTTCTCCCAGATTGGAGTCACTTAACCACTACACCAAACTAGTCAATCCTGATCAGAATGATGAAACTAATTGCATCTGCTGATGAAGCAGTTTTCTTCCCATGGGAAAGCTGTCACACACCCTAATCAAGAACTCATCAAGTGGCTCATATGGACCCCCATTCTCAAAGGGAGAGTAATTTGTAGGACAATAACTTCAGATCCAGCAACTAACTAAATTCCAGTAAGGTGGGTTGCATTCAGGTATCTTCTATAACTGCAATTAGGGAAAATGTTCTTTAAGGAACTGCAAGGCACTCCTAGCACTTCTATATGTCTTATTGCGGTGATGGCTACTAGCTTTGATGGCATAAAAAAGGGATTAGACAAATCCATGGAGGGTAGGTCTATGGCTATGATGACTAATGACACAGGAACAATTATAGTCAGTGAAACTCTGAGTACCATTTGCAGGAAGACACAGTGAGACAACACTTCATGTCCTGCTAAGGACTTTCTGGAGGCATCTGGTTGCCAGCCAGCCCCCCCCCCCAATTTCAAAATTTTCATGAATTTCCTCTCCCATTGTCTTCCATGAGCAAGTAGATCCAGTAATGCTTTTAAACTATGCTTATTCACCTACTAATAATCAGTTGACTGAGCACATTTATTGCAATATTTTCATGTAGATGTGATATTTTCTGAGCACATATCAGAAAAATGCCAAAAAAACCCTCCCAATTTTGTCCCTCCCATTATCATGTGGGCAAGGTACTCTAATGCTCAAAATATACTTGTTTGATAGTTTATTATGTGTTTAGTAACTCCAAGGTCAATAATGTTGCTATTCCAATCTTTTATCATTTCAACTATTTTAATATACATCAATATTAGGCATAATTTGTATATATAAAGTATAATTTTAGATATACTGTGGTGGTAAGAATGCCACATGTGAGCGTTTCAAGACAACATGTCTCTAAAAGTCCTGAACAGATTTCTGTATGGAATCATTGGCTCTTCAGACCTCTTTTCCAAGTATGGTACCTTTTGTGTTTCTTTTAAAATGTTTTCAGAAGGCACAAAACCCCCATTCCATTGTACCACAAATTTTCCATGGTAAAACATTTGCTCCTTGAACACAAACAAAGCAGTTATAATTGATATTGCAGCTGCCTTAGAGAAACTACTAATGCTCTGTGCTTCTAAAATGAGAAATACTTCTGTTGAAATCTTGGAAGCCTTAACAGAGCCCGGGTTGTTGAACAGAAGCTTCCAAGCCAAATTACTGGGCCATCTAGTTCAGTAGTTCAAATCACAGCTTTAAATGAGGATTCTGTATTTTAAAGCTCTTTTTATGCTCTGCTTCCAGCCTGTTTCATGAATAATATTTTAGACTGCTGAATGTCATTTTATGCTGTTTTTATGCCTGGAATGGACTGGGAATCCTTTGCATGCAAAGCATACAGTTTTCACTGAGCTGCTGTACTTCCCCTTTATTTTATACTACACACCACTGATGCTCTGATCTTATTATTAAACAACAAATGGATTTCTTTGTACCAAAGAATGGGAAAGGGGGGAATTTGACTGTTGCTAAATCTGAAATATAGCAGGCATGAGAGAAGCTAAAATTGTCCTCTGGAAATAGTAACAAATGCCTGTTTTGTTAGCAAGTTAATTGTAAACATCTGCACTTTATTTTTAGATTTAAATTTACAACCATATTTCTTAGCCCTATGACTGTCAGTATTACTGTAAATTATGCATAACAATGGAAAATAATTAAACAGAGCCATTAAGAAACACTGTTGAGGAAAATAAAAGCTTGCATGCTTTTAAGTAAGCCGCTACAATTCTCTCTGTCTCTCATCCATCAGTCTTCATCTCACTGAATCCCAAATATGGGCCTGTGCAACTAAAAGTATTTATATACAAATGACTTGGATTTAATCCTCTAGAAGAAAAGAGAGCTATTTCAGTTCAAATGATTCTTGGGCCTATTAGCAACAATGCAGAGATAAAAAAGAAGGGTCTATTTGTTCATCAGTGCAGTGATGGGACAATGGGGACTTTTAAATAGCAGGTGGGAGCTGTGAATTGAATTTGGCAGGGAGCCATTTGAAAAATTTTTGTCAAGCCAACATCTTTCAGTGTTGAAATAGAAGCTTCATACATAGTAAAAAGAGTGGATCATCCTACCATGGTAAAAGGGGTGATTTTTTAAAAATAATCTTATTGGCTGCTTCCACATGGGGTGTGTATGACTATCTTATCCCCCTTGCTGTAGCAGAGAGTGGCATTACAGCATGTGGGGAGGATGTCTGCATGGCTTGTCTCACCACTAACCCCACCTCCCCCCTTTCCCTCTATCACATTGGCCTGGAAGTACCAATGCAACATCAATCACAGCAGCCCCCAGTATCTGTAAACCCCCTTTCCACCTCCCAAGCTGTGAATTAAATAGCCCACTAAAGGTCTAAAAAGGGGGGAAGGAAATGCAGAGCTTAGCTTTGCCATTTGGATGGTGGATCTTCACTCCCTCCCTTGATTGGCTGTGGGCAGAGTATCTAGATGGATGATCTGCCCTCAGCCACTTCTCCTCAGTTCTTCCTTTGGCTCAAAAGGGACACCCCCATCAGAACCCCAACAGTTGTGCTTGGAAGGAGCTTGATGTTGTGTGGTGAGCCATGGTGTCCATGCTGGTGTCCAGCAACCATTGTGTGGTTTAAACAAAACCAATTTCAATTGAACATTGCCGCTAACTTTGTTAAAAAAACATAAAAGGATAAGGATATGGAAAGAAAATAAGGAAATAGCAGTTATAACATTTAAATTATATATTACAAGGGCAAGCCATTTAAACGTTCCCAATCTGCTCCCTGCCACTTGGGGGGAACAGAAGTGGAGGATTTAAATGGCTGAGTGGCGAGAAGCTCCCACAGCTCAGCTGTTTTTTTCTGAAGAGCAGAAAGCAGGAGCTATTTAAACCCATTTCTGTTCTTCATGAACCACCACAAACTGCATCAAAGTTTGTGGAAGTTCTTGGTGGTTCCATTGTCCATGAAAATGGGCTCACGAACCATGTACCAGCCAAAGTTTTTCCACAAACTTTATTTCATGAGTTTGTACCCATTCCTAATGCAAACTGGAAGCCAGTGTAGTTTGCAAAGCACTAGTTTTACATATTCTTTACAATAGATTTTCATCAGGACTCTAGCTGTTTGCTTTTTGTAGCATTTGAGACTTCCATACTATTTTAAAGGCAGCTCACATTATTACAGTAATTCTGTCTTGATGTTACCAGGGGACACATTACTGTGGTCACTCAGGTCAAGTTTTCCAATAATGATTGCAGCTGATGAACCTTGAATTTTTTTTGCCACTAGCTTCTCTAAGAACAAATAGTCATCCAGTAATCTTCCCAGATGTACGCCTGCTTCTGCAGGGGGAATGGAACACCAATTCCCATTTCAGCTTCACTCCCATATAATTTCATATTCAGTTTGTTCATATTTGTTCAGTGTTCCACTGCTTTCAGATCATGATGTAGTACTTGCATTGACTTCCATGTCATTGGTGTATTGGGGTCATAGAATCATGGTCCAACCCCCTGCTCAATGCAGGATCAGCCTAGGGCATCCCTGATAAATGTTTGTCCAGCTGCTGCTTAAAGACTGCCAATGAAGGGGAGCTCACTACATCCCTAGGAAGCTGATTCCACTGTTGAACAACTACTGTTAAAAAGTACCTTCCCACTCTTAATTTAAACCCATTATTGTGAGTCCTATCCTCTGCTGCCAATAGGAACAGATCCCTGTCCTCCTCTAAGCCCTTCAAATACTTAAAGCGAGCAATCATTTTCCCCTAAGCCTCCTCTTCTCCAGACTGAACATTCCCAAGTCCCTCAGCCTTTCCTCATGGGGCTTAGTCTCCAGACCCCCGATCATCCTCATCGCTCTCCTCTGCACCTGCTCTATTCTGTCCACATCCTTTTTGAAGTGAGGCCTCCAGAACTGCACACATTACTCCAGGTGTGTCCTGACCAATGCAGTGTACAACGGGATGTACAGTGCAGTGTACATTTTACTCCATATTACTAGATGATCTCTCCCAGCTATTTAGGGTTGTCAGCCACAGCTGGCAATCAGCCAGGAGGAGTTGGCACCATTTATGAACATGTTGTGCAGTTTGAGTGTTACATGAAGGATTTAAAAATTCTATGGCGTTTATGCCTGCCTACCTATTGTGTGAGAGCAGAAATCTCACCAGCCCTTTTATTTTAAAAAAGAGAGAAATAGCAACACAATTGCTCTTGGAGTAAGGCTACCCACCCCTATTTGTTAAATGCAAGATAAATATTACACATTTGTCATGTGGGAGTATTGTGCCAATGTACTTGTGTCATGCTTCCAGCAATCTTGCAGAAAGAGGCAGCATTTTCTTCAGAAATCATCCTTCCCAACCTGGACACTTTAAATTCTGCTATTAACCTCAGCATTATGCACAAACAGCAATAAAATGCTTCCAAAGTAAGAGAAGAGAAAACTATTCCCAAGTCATATTTTTGTGATTACAGTGTAATGCTTTATGAACTTCTAAAATCTTTGTGTGTGAATGGATTAAAATTCTAGGAAGGTTTAACCAGGGAGAAACCATGTAATCAAGCAGTGAGAATACTCCTGTTTCGCAGAAAAGAATAAATTATTATGTTCCCACATTGCTTTCCAGAAGAGTAGTTCATTGCTGGTACATTTTTGATCTTGCTTTGATGGTGAAGTATTCCCAGTAACTTCAGAGAATATTTTCTTTAACCTCCATGTGCTTGTAAAACCTGGAGAGTGAGGACATTGATGGATGAAGGTCTCCTTGAGGCTTGACATCTAGTTTTGGAGAGGCAGTAGGGAATGTAAGTAGACTAGTACAAGACAGGACAAGGGCAGAATTGCCTGTTAGCCACACAGATGAGAGCTTTTCAGAATCTGAAAGTTCATTCTGAAGCTCTAATCAAGGATGAGACCAGAAAGCTTTCAAACGGAGCCCTTTGAACTCCCCCCATACTCAGAGATTTAGGCTGAGAAATCTCCGAATCTTTTCTAGCCTGAACATAAATGACACTTTATTAGGATTATGGATCTGTAACCTTTTTGTAGCTCTCTTTCTTCCAGTGTAAACACAGGTATGAAGGGGCATGACCTTTCCTAGAGATGGGAGCACAAGAGCTTCTACTCTAATCTTTTGGCTTTCAGTGGCTCATAGCCTTCTGAAACTTTCACCTTCTGAGGGCTGGATTCTTTATAATGTGGCCTCTTTCTGAAGGCAAAATAAGTTGTTTTGGGACTTTGTGTGATTTTTTTTAAGCTTAAAGAAAAGCAATTCAGCTGCTGAAAACACAATATGAAAGCAAAGACAGAGAAAAACACAGGTTTTGCTTATAAAAGGATAGTCTTTTGCAACCTTTGTGTGAACTGGAAACAACTTGCATTAAATCTTTACTCTGAATGTAGAAATGTAGTCTGGGATCCAAACGGATTGTCTATGCAAGGCCTTTCAGATCCTCTTCCTGAGCAGCAGGGAGAGGGGAAATTGTCAGAACACCATCCACACTTTAATAAGTTTGTACGTTGGGCCCTTTTGATTTTGGCCACTTTTGATTCCTTGTGGGGATATAAAGGGCTCTGTGCGTGTGTGTGATGGTACTCACCAGTACTGAGTACCAGCACTTTGGAGGGGGCTGTCCCAAGACAAAGGTGGGGATTGGTGGAAATCAGTGCAACATTATATATGAGTACTGGCAGCAGGGGTCCTATTTTCCTGGGGTTTTTTTTACCTGTTGCTACTCCACATTTTTAAAACCTTGCAGGTTGGCACCACATCATTTCTGGTAAGAAACTGAAAGTGACAGAGGGTAGCTTTAGAAATCACAATGATTTAGGTGATTTCTAGAGCTACCTATGTCACTTCTGTTTTTTTTTTTTTTTTTACAGAAGTGACATGGTGCCACAGCGCATTTTGCACCTCCCCCCCCCCAATATTCATAGCCCTCCCACTGGTTGCTAGGTATTGCCTGGCATCTCGAACTGGCACCTTTAAAAAGTAAACAAAAAGCACTATCTCTCCTTATATATAATTCTGTTTTGGGGTTAACGTTCCACACGCTTCCACAGCATTTGGCTCCCTCAGCTGCCACTTGGAAGGTCTGCCAATCCCCTGGCTGCATTGCCTCGCTGCATTGTCTCAGTCCCGCCCACAGAGCCGGTGGCATCTCAGCCTCAGTCTGACCAGAGCCGGTGAAGGGGATGGATGCTCCCCTGGGTGGAGGCTTATATAAGGAAAGATTCTCTTAGCATGTTGGCCGTTTCCAGCTCTCCCATTGGCTGTGCAGTGTGATTCCATCAGCCATTGGGCCATCAGCTGCCACTCAAGAGTACTCGCGTGCCATTGGCCAGGTGCTGTGTCTGCTCCTCTTTCCCACCCATTTTCACTTCAGCCCCTGTTTTATGTCAGATTTACTGGCAGACAGCTTTCTCAACTGAGGAAGAAGAAGACACTTCTCTTGGCTCCTGTGTGGGACTAACTTTCCATTCAGTGGCTGTTGGTAGGCAACCAAGCTTGCTTCTGTCAGTAAAAAGACAAAGGACTTTCAGCATAACCCCCTCCCCCGCCCACTGCCAGCTTGGCCACTTTCCTGTCAGAATAAACTCAAAATGACTCTCTCTTCTGCTTGGCTCCACCATGGCTGGGTGGCTAATGAGGTGGGCCAGCAACCATCAAACCATTCTCTTCAACCCCCTGCTTTTTGGCTGATTTTCCCATAGGGTTGCCAATCTCCAGGTAGGACCTGGAGATCTCCTGCTGTTACAATTGATCTCCAGATGACAGAGATCAGTTCCCCTGGAGAAAATGGCTGCTTTGGAGGGTAGACCCTATGGCATTATACCCTGCTGAGTCCTTCCATCCCCCCAAAAAATGCTGCCTTCCACAGGATCCACCCCCCCCAAATCTCCAGGTATTTTCCTAATCAGAGCTGGCGACTGCACTTTCTCCTCAGTGCCTGTTTCTAGGCAACCAACCTTGGTTCTGTGAGTAAAAGGCCCTTTCCACACCTATGTTGGCCTTTGGGAGAAAACTCATTGGGGCCAGTCCTGATAGGGTTGCCAACTCCAGGTGGGAAATTCCTGGAGATTTGAGGGATGGAGCCTGGAGAGGGTGAGGCTTGAGGAGGGGTGGGACCTCAGACAGGTACAGTGCCATAGACTCCACCCTCCCAACCAGCCATTCTGGGGAAACATTGCTGCCAATCACCAGGTGGGGGCTGGAGATCACTCAGAATTACAACTGCTCTCTAGGAGGGAGGGGGGAGAAGATGGAAAGTTGAAGGAAGGGGACAGATAATGGTAGATTGACAGTTGGCTGGGAGGGAGATAGGGTTGCCACCTCCAGGTTGGAAAATTCCTGGATATTTGAGGGGTGGAGCCTGGAGAGGGTGAGGCTTGAGGAGGGGTGGGGCCTCAGACAGGTACAGTGCCATAGACTCCACCCTCCCAACCAGCCATTCTGGGGAAACATTGCTGCCAATCACCAGGTGGGGGCTGGAGATCACTCAAAATTACAACTGCTCAAAATTACAACTGCTCTTCTCTTCAGGTAGCAGAGATCAGTTCCCCTGGAGAAAATGGTGGACTCTCTGCCATTATAGCCTGCTGAGGTCACCACAGCAAATTGTCACTGAGTGCCCAAAGCTGGGGCACTCTCCCAGAGCTTCTTTCTAGAGCTCATTGTATTTTTTTCCACAACGGGCCTTATTCCTAGTATTAATATAAAGGAAAAGTCATATCTACAGATTTAGTTTTTTTTTAAAGGACCTTGAGATTTAGACCATGAAAGCCAGATTGTTATAATATAATGTGGCAATTGATAGTTTTAAACAAAGTAAAGTATTTCTGGTGGCACATGGGTCAATAGCTGCCATGCAGGACTGGTACAGAGAAAATGCTGGGAAATGTACCACATGGAAGTGCTATTGTACTTGTTTGGCAGCTTCAGCGGCAAAGGGGAAACCACACAAGCAATGGGGAACCCCATGGGAAAAACATGTAAGTCTCCTTAGGATGCGGCTGCAAGAGTTTCCCGAATCTTACAGGGCAAGGCTTGAAAAATCCTAACAGACAACTACAAGCATCTGCTGAAGACTAAGTCTATTGCTGTGTTTTAATAGCTGGAGCTTGTTTCATTGTTGATGTTTGAAGTCTGTCCATTAAGAAGACCATCTGCTGCTGGGCTGACTAGACCTCTTGATACTGAAAGGAATAGGGCAGAGTATGGAGGAAAAAAATAAAGTAGGTGCTGTAAGGAGGACAGGAAAAAATGAAAACTTGTGTTAAGAATCTGCCTTGTCTTTTTGCCTGTGGCAAGCTACACAACAACTATTCTGTTTCTCTGCCTGTCCTGTTTTTGTCTATAAAGTAGGTTTGTCAGTCAGTGCCTAGTAACTGGCGGGGGCTGGGGACAGGGATATGATGGGGCCTGTGATGCTGGCTGTGATGCTAGTAAAAACTAGAAGTTACATAGGTATCTCTAGGAATTGCCAGAAACTCTATGGTCTGGCAGTTCCTAGAGCTACCTATGTCAATATTTTGTCGAAGGCTTTCATGGCTGGAGTTCATTAGTTGTTGTAGATTTTCTGGGCTGTATGGCCATGGTCTTGGCATTGAAGTACATGATATTTCGCCAGCAGCTGTGACTGGCATCCTAAGAGGTATAACACAGAAAGATGGAGTACTCTCTGTCTCTGACTCTCTGTCACAGCCTGGGAAACTCCTACAAGATAACACAGCCCTACCCCACCTTCCTGAGTAGATTTAAATTACCTGCCTACCATTTTTCTTCTCACATTGACACAGAGATTACTCCATCTTTCTGTGTTATACCTCTTAGGATGCCAGTCACAGCTGCTGGCGAAATATCATGTACTTCAATGCCAAGACCATGGCCATACAGCCCAGAAAATCTACAACAACTACCTATGTCAATTTTTCTTTTTTTTAGTGATGTGATGTGACAACTTTGCCAGCATTGTGTTTTCTTCACCACCTCCCTCCTCCCACTGCTATTCAGAGACACAGTGGACAACAGAAACTTGGAAGCCCTACTATGAATAGAAGGGTTTTGATAATCAAGCCTTCCCTGATTTTATGGTCATTTGGTTCAGGAAGAGAACATTGTAGTAATGGGAGAAAATGCATCAGACAACTGAATTTTCTCATCTAACTCTTCAAGCCTTTGTGGCTGAGGACCTTGTAACCCTAATCAGGTTTAGTATTATAATGCAGTTATGAAGGTAAGTATTATGAAAACTCTGCAGAGTTTGGCTAATGGTGGCATTAAAAATATAAAGTTGTGCTGCATTAGCTAAAGCCTGGAATGTCTCCACTCTGCTAACCTTAAAACACACAATAAAACCAAAGCCCTTGACTTTATTGCAAGTTTGCTTCACTAATGGCAATGTTGTGCTGCAGAGATAAAGCTGGGATTACACTGCTTGCTGTTTTATGGGTGCTACAATGAAATCTTTGTTTTTCTAAGGGAACATTGAAAAGTCAACACCTGATAATGAGTTTGCTCTAATTCATTAAGGAGCATATCTTACGACTTAAAAACCTTTACCTTGTGTTAAATTGTTTTGCATCACAGAATGAGAATAGTTAATGGTGCGGACACTTGCCTTTGATTGTAGCATCAGCCAGAACGACATGGTTGCATGACTCTTCCTGTTCCTCTTCAGATATATGCTATAGACATAATTCTAAAGCTACTTAGTTCTGAGAATGTATGTTAATTCAGTTGTATTTGGGGGTGGGGAGGGAGAGAAAGAATGGTAAACCTAGGGTTGTCAGGTCCCCCCTGGCCATTGGTGGGGGATGAGGGGGTGGGGTGGCCAGATCCAGGTTGGGAAACTCCTGGAGATTTGGGGATGGAGCCTGGGGAGGACAGGGACCTCAGTGGGGTACAGTGTCACAGAGGTCACCCTATAAGTACCTGTTTTCTCCTGGGGAACTGATCTCTATAGTCTGGAGATGAGCTGTAATTCTGAGGTATCCCCAGATCACATCTGGAGGTGGGCATCCCTAACCAAGGTTCTTTCCACATGTTTCCTCCCCACCACCACTTTGGCTGCCAAGCAGCAGGGTTGTGTTTTTTAAAGTATCCACATGACATCATGTTTTAATTGTGCTCCAGTTGTCATTTTCATCCTCAGCGTGCTCTTGGGGGGGGGGGCAATGGCACAATGACAGTGCATCTGCTTGGCAAGCAGAAGCCCCCATGTTCACTTCTTGGCATCCGATAGTAGGTGGTGTGAAAGACCTCCTCCTGAGACACTGGAGAGCCACAGCTACTCAGAGTAAATAAGACTGGCTTTGATGGACCAATGATCTGATTCAATAAACAAAAAAGGCTTCATGTGTTCTTTCCCAAACCTGAACTTACTCTGATCTTTTTGAGAATAGTGCAATACAAGTTCTTTATCAGGCAGTGTGGCCACATTGGCACCACATTGGCTCCTGATAACCTCTACATTCTGTGCTATACCACTACAGATTTATTTTCAGGCTTTTTCTTTAAAAAAAACCCAGTAATTGTTAGATCAGTCTAGTATTATAAGTAGGGGTGTACACTCAGTATATACCAAGCCGAATAAATACCCCAACAATACCTTATCAAACAATACCTTATCAGAGATCTGTACTTGGCTACCAAAGTAGCCACCCCCGAATAAAAGCCAATATTATTTCGCTTTTATTCTGGCTCAGCTACTCATGGAGTCCTGCAGACCCTGCCCCACAACTCCCTGGTGAACTCCCTGGCTCATGCCGCCTCTGTGGCACGACTCCCCAGTGAATGCTGCGGAGGCGGCACAAGCCCGAGAAAGCAGGGGAAGGTATCTTCCCTTCACTGGGGATGCACACCACCGCTGCCTGGGAAGTCCCTTCACTGGGGAATCATGCCACAGAGGCAGCATGAGCCTGAGAGGGAAGGGAAGGTATCTATTGCCACAGTCTACCAGTTCCTCCTAATATCCAGCTTTTATTTTTTTAAACTCTCTAGCCCTTTTTATTGCAGAGGTCAGGGTGAAGGGTGTATCTCCACAATTAAAAGAGCCTTATTTTAAAATGAAAGCAGGGAATTCAGAGGAACCAATAGACTCTGGCAATAAATTATTATAACATTATAGTGGTTAAGCATTTACCTTTAAAAAAGAAAGAAGCCTGACAATAACCCTGAGGCAAGGAAAATGCATGGAAGACTGCTATGTGGATATTTTGTTACTGTGGCAAATGCCTCTGCATCCACACAAGCAATGGGAGATACATAGAGAGTTTTTGCTATGTAGAAGCAGGCTAGCCCAATCTTGTCAAATCTTGGATGCTAAACAGGGTTGGCCCTGGTTAGTATTGGGATGGGAGCCGAGGGTTGCTATGCAAAGGCAGGTAATAGCAAACCACCTATGTTCATTTCTTGCCTTGAAAATCCTATGCAGAGGTGTTGAACTCACTTGTTACAAAGGCTGGATATGACATAAATTACACTTTGTTGGACTGGACCATGTGTGCCATAAAATGTGATGCCAGGTACTGGAGATATAAACTTTATAAAGGTGATTTCAGATGCTGAATGGCAAGAGCAGATGAATGACAATGCCAGGCTTGATTGGATTAGGTGTGATATGCAGAGAGGTGGTAGGTGTGGAGATGTCAGCATTGGTAATGAGACAGGAAACCTAGGTCTCAATTTGGTCCAGGAGGATTCAGTCCAGGAGGATGCAATGTATATATTTTTTCATTTGTTCCATTTGTATACCGCCCTCCCCGCGGACGGGCTCAGGGCAGTTCACAACAGTTTCATTACAATACTATTAAATTACCATTACAATACCATTTTAAATGAAACATAATCTAATAAAGTTACATAATTTAACCATTAAAAACAATAATTAAAAGAACGATTAAAACAGTAAAACCATAATATACCATGCAATGACTAATTCTGATCAGCAGTCCTGATATCCAGATCCGGCCACATATGTCAGTTCGGCAGTATTGATGTTAAGATCCAGACTGCTGAGGAGGGAACCAGGAAAGGAAAGGATGCCCACTGCCTTAACCAAAGGCCTGGCAGAAGAGCAGTGTCTCACGAAAGGTCATGCCCTGCCACAAATTTTGTTAGTTGTTAAGGTGCTACTGGACTCTTGCTCCTTTCCACTAATAAAGATTGCAAGCTATGGAGTTAAGTTTCTTCCTTTTTTTATCTGTTAAAAATGGAGAGGAGGATCTCTCCAAGTGAAATAATGTGTTGATTTCAGACTGGGTAAAATTCACTCAGTGCTAGTGATGATAATGAAACTGTTAAAAAAGCAAAGGGGTGGGGTAGTGTGAAGAAAGGCAGCCATTGAGGGGAGGAGAGAGAAGGAGACATGTTGAACTGGAACATATTGGACCATAAATTTATTTTTAAATACGTAACCATCTAATTTCAGTTATTAAACAATGGAATCCAATCCAAGTGTTATAATTCCTAATTAAGGTCTTTTTGAAAAAAAGTAAAATCTCAGGCAGACACAGAGAAATCTAATCTAAAAAAACCCTTTTCAGAATAAGCCAAAATAATGTCCTTTTAATTTCCCTTTCTCTTTCCCATGCCCCTTCCTTTCTTTTAACATGCATGTGTGTGATCAGGTCTCAAAGTAACAGCAAAACAGGGTGATATCAATCTAAATTGTGTTAGAAGAATCCCCCTCCTCCCTCCCCTCCCCCTGAAGAAGTACAAGTGCATATGGAAGGTTATACCTTGAATAAAACTTAATTGGACTTAAAAGTGCCTCCGGACTCAAACTTTGTTCTCTCTCTCTTTCTCTTCCCCTCCCTCCCTCCCTCTCCTTTTCTCCCATCTCAGTCAGTAGTAGTGAAGAATAAAGGAGGAGGAGCCTGTTCGCAGGATGGGTGGGGTATAAATATAATAAATAAATGCAATTGAGGGAGCTGGGCAAAAGCAAGCAATGACACAGCAATGCAACAGGCAGCAGCAGCACTGAGGAAGGAAGCAGTAGAGAGCTAGTTGCTTCTGGGCTGGATATGAGCCCTGGATGGGCCAGTTCCAGCCCTTCAGGCCATATGTTTGACACTCCTGCCCTATGGGGTCATCAAACGTTGGCTACAACTTGATGGCACTTTCCACCACCAGAAGCAGTTCCAATGTTCTTGTACACTCACATATGTCTTGCCTCCCCTTCCCATTTTAAAATTGAGATGCTGTTGTTAATGCCAGGCCAGGAACAATTCCTCCCCTTGAGAAGAATAACTACTTATCTCTTTTTCATGTTACATATGCATAAAAGGTGATCCCCAATTTACTAGATCTCTAGACAATGATGGAATTCCCAAAGCCCATTCTGAAGAGTTACTGGACATTGAACCTGGCAGGGACAGTTCTAGATCTCACCTCTTGTTTGTTCTTCAGGGTTCTCCAGTGGCAAAGGTAAGGGGAGCTGGCTACTCTACTAGTAGCTTCAGGGGAGAATGGGCTTAGTTTACAGTATGCTTTGAAATTCTCAGCTAGGAGAACTGAAGTGCAATCCTAAGCAGAGTTACTCCTTTCCAATGCCCTACCCCTTAGTGGACTTGGAAGGATATAACTCTATTTAGGATTGTACTGTTAGTTTCTGCATCTCCCAGTACAGCGTTATAGCACAGTGGCTAATAGAAGGAGCCACTGATCAGTAAATCTGTGGTTTGAATATCACTTCAGGGATAAACTTGGTGGCTCTCTTTCTGAGCTCCATCTGTAATATGTGAATAATATTGATTTACCTTAAAGGCTGTAAGGATTAATTGGTAATATATGTAAGACTAGGAAAAAGGCCCGTTGTGGAAATAAATACAACAATCTCTAGAAAGAGGCTCTGGGCGGGTGCCCCGGCCTTGGACACTCAGTGTCAATTTGCTGTGGTGACCTCAGCAGGGTATAACGACACTGAGTCCACCATTTTCTCCAGGGGAACTGATCTCTGCCATCTGGAAAGCAGTTGTAATTCTGAGTGATCTCCAGCCCTCACCTGGAGATTGGCAATGATGGTTCCCCAGAAGGGAATGGTTGGTTTGGAGGGGGGAGTCTATGGCTTTGTACCTGTCCGAGGTCCCATGCCTCCTGAAACCTCACCCTCTCCAGGCTCCATCCCTCACATCTCCAGGAATTTCCCACCTGGAGTTGGCACTCAGAACAGCAAACGGTAGGGAGAGACGTGGCCCTGAAGAGGAACACTACTCTGGCACTCCGGCTTCTACATCATCGGCCGCCAGTGAGGATCGACCATCTTGAACTTTTTAAAATGAACTGTAGAGCACCATTTTTAGTATGTACTTATTGAAGTTTTAATGTAATGTGTGTTTTATTCCCAGCGTTTGCCGCTTGTTTGCCGCCCTGGGCCGTATGGGTAGGGCGGGATATAAATCCCAGAATAAATAAAATAAATAAATAAATCCTATCTCCTTCCCAGTCAATCATCAACCTACCTTTATTTCCCCCTCACTCTTCAGCTTTCCACCCCCCACACACCTGCAGCCTCTCCCATGCTCTGAAGCCCTGACTGCTACGTCACATTGGCTGTCATACAGAGCCCACCATTTTCTCCAGGGGAACTGATCTCTGCCATCTGGAAAGCAGTTGTAATTCTGAGTGACACACAATCTCACCTGGAGATTGGACACATTTTACCTCAGAACAGCAAACTGTTTAGAATGTTAGAGGCAAAAGCCAATCAAGTCACATATGCAAACAACCTCTGTGTTCCGAGGCAAAGGCCAATGAGGCTGCATATGCAAATAACCTCTGTGTTCTGACTGGCTACGGGGGGTGGGGGAGAGGAACAGCAAACTGTTTAGAATGTTGGAGGCAAGACTCAAGCAATGCAGCCAGTGGATAGGGACAGATTCTGAGTGACACACCAGGGCACCAACCAATTCCGGAGCGTATGGAATGTTCTAGAGAAGTGCCACCACCATTCGGTTTTTATATGTAAGGGAGATGTTTTGAACACATGAAAACACTGTGCAAAATTTGGTGCCACACACCTACCAAGCCATGACATAGAGAGGGGCTGAATTTTACCTGGGTGGTAGTGGCGGGAAGGAAAAGGGGGGCAAGACAGTGGCTGGTCTTTTCCACAGAGTGAAAACATTCCGTACATGGTTCTTTACACATGGATATTTGTGTTGGCAGAGTGCTTTTTCTTTATATAAGCAACCCAAACTTTATTTCTAGAGCAGAAAGGCTTCTGCTGCTTTTATTTTTTTCCTAAGCAAATCCTAGGGTTTACTTTCCTAAAAACAGAAGAAGCTAAAGGAGGGGAGAGACAGAGCACAGCTTTTATTCTTTTATACTTGTGCCGCCTCTGGGAATAATTTCTTGCAACTGTGCAGTATGTTTAGATGTTCTATCAAGATTAAGAAAAAAGGCCTTGAATGTATTGCTGCTAAAATTATGACAATATTTTCCTGAACAAAGTGGTTCCAGGACATCTTTACATGTTTTATCTTGAGTGTTTCTTGGATTAGGAGGCAAATTGAAGAGAGAAACAGCATGCACCAGAGGGGAAGGAACAGATCTGACTTTTAATTTTGTGGAATATATTCTATTCAAATACTGTGTTTCCTCCTTTCTGCCTTGATTCGGCAAGTTAAAAGTTTTAACTGTATACATATAAATTCTACAAATGAATATCTTGTATCAGTGTTGATAGTATCAAAGGATTACTTTTTACTTGAGGGCAAATAAAAGCACAACAGCATGAAAAAAAGAAAACGGAGGTTATGATTTGTTAAAAAGTTGCCCAAATATTCATACCTATGGGTCATTTGCTTCACATTTGTAGGTGAATGTATGCTTCAGATCACAGAGCTAGAAAATGGCATTTAAAATAATCAAAAGAGAGGAACATCTTCCTAACTAGGAAAGAAGAAAGTGCTTGAATATCTTTAGGATTTAAAAAAGATGTCTTGAGGGTAGGAGATAATAGAATATATGAAGTTGTACATAGTTTGAAGGAAGTATCTAGAGGGAACTTTTTCCGTCCTCTTCCATAATACTACAGCTCATAATCATCAAGTGAAAAGGATGGGGCAGTAGATTTAGGATAGGCAAAACATTTCTTTATAAAACACACACTTAACCTGTAGAACATACTCCCTCGGGTCATAAGCCAACTCACTAGATGGGATCACTATTTTAGTTGACTTGAAATGTGAATTAGACAACTTTATGGAGGATAGGCCTCTCAGGAGCTAAATGTTCCTAGGCAGTCTACTTCTGAATACTGGTATTGGAGGGACAAGTGTGGAAGGACTAGTGCCTTCATGCCCTACTAGTGGGCTTCCTGGCTAGCCACTATGGGAAATAAAATTTTTGAGTAGATGGATCCTAGGTCTGTTGTAACAGGGCTCTCTTTATGTTCATAATATGTTTGAAGTGTACTCATAAAATATAGGCTTGGATTCCAAAGTGTGAGTGGAAGGCACTCTTGAAAAAGAGCAGTTTCTGTCAAGAGCTCTCTCAGCCCCACCTACCTCACAGGGTGTCTGTTGTGGGGAGGGGAAGGGAAAAGGAGTTTGTAAGCCGCTCTGAGACACCTTTGGGTAGTGAAGGGCGGGGTATAAATCCAATCTCTCCTCCTCCTTCTTCTAACTGTCAGGAGTCTTCCATGACTCTCACTTTCCCCAGCTTACCCCTTTGATTACCCAAACATTGATGATAGGGGCTGATTCCAGGGCTGGCATTGCCAGTATAGTCTGAGGTGGGGCAGCTGCCAAGGCCCAGGGTTTCTGGCAGGGCCCTCTGCCTTAGAGCCACCCCCCAACCACATGCTGCTAGGGAAGGACCAGGATGTGGTATACAATGGTGGTTCTCTTGGCGGGGGCAGTGGTGATGTTCCTGTCTGCACATGCAATCCATCACCATTAGGGAAAGGACATAAGGTCAGTAGGAAGGCTCAGAAATGGCTAGAGGAAGGAAGGAAGGAAGGAAGGAAGGAAGGAAGGAAGGAAGGGGAGGAGGAAGAAGAGGAAGAAGAGGAAGAAGAGTCCTTGTGGTGGCCAGAAGAGGATAGGGGTCCCCTGAGCACTCTGCCCAGACAAACTTGAGACTGGCCCTGGACAAATTGCATGGGGGGTCTCAAGAAAGAGAGGAAATTGGGCAAAATTGGTCCTCCTTGTGGATATGAAACTTTGCCTCACTGGCTTTCTCTGCCAATTTAAGGGGGAGGTGGGGCAACTCCACCTTATTTATCTTCCTCACTAATCCCCCTTTGCCACATGACATTTGTCCTCAAGGTCTCTGTAACCCTCCCCCCTTTCAGGTTTTCAGGGGCTACAGGAGGCTATTAGTGAAAGGGGTGGGTGGGAAAGAGCTATGAGCAGCATTGTCCTTGCAATTTGTTGGGTACAAGCCATGAAGTATGAATATACTTGCAGTGGTTTGCAAACACATGCCGCTTAAACATATACTTACCATGGAATCATCATTGGCTGTATTCTTGGTGACAAATGCAGACTTGTCTTTGCCATCACAAAGCCACCCAGATGCCCTTAGTGCCATTAAATGTGGGCTGAGGTTTGAATCTGGCCATTCTTAAACAATAACCTTTAAGTACCTCCTTGAACTGGGCATAGTTCCATTCACTGGCTGTGCACTATGGCATGGTCCAACTACCTTCAACACTTTAAAGTCCTATTTCACTTCAAGAGGAGTGATTCAACATATGCCTTCCTCTGAAATCAATGGGATTTCTATCTTAAAACTACTTCATTTTGGTTGGGTGGTATCCTGTATGGGAACTGGGCTTGTCTGGGCTTGTCTAAACAGTAAAAGATGCTACAAGAATGATGATGTTTCTTGCTGTTTTCATTCCCTTAAAGTTTGAATAACAAGATAATAGAAGCAGACTTCAGTTGGTCTGGCGAATCCAGCTCCTGTATGCAGTATGAGGCTTGTCTACTCCCAAAGATAATCGAGCTGCAGGATCTGCTTCCCAAAGGAACAGGTCATAATTTTTGTTCTTGCAACAATCCATAGTGGCTCATTTCACTGGAGCTCTTTCTCGCACTACAAGTTCAGCGTTCTGCTATACGCTAATGCTTTAAAAATAGTTATTTTATAACCACTTATCAATTTTTAATGCTGTCAACTTTTTGTTTCTCCCAATGTTTTATTTAGCACTTGAATTGTGTGGGAAAAGCTGAAGCATAAACTTGGATAACCCTGAGAGGGAGGAAATTCCATCTATGAAGCATACTGCCCAATTTTAGAGTTTTTAACTCCCATGTACATTTTTTACAATAAGTTGTAACTTCCAGTCCATACAGAGCATCTATAAGAATGAATAAATACCAGAGCATTGCTGTGCTATGTGTTCTGTCCTAAATAAAGTGGATTTTTTGTGTTTGTGTGCACTTTCCTGGGAGCTGGGGAAGAAAGGTCAAGGAGGCATTATTTATGGACAGTCTTTTGCTGGAGTCTAGTAATACTATTACTCCCACAGGCATTCAGCAGCCTAGTTAATGTTCTTTTTCATAGAGGGGAAATGCAGCTCATAGATTCAATTCTGGTGGGAGCCTTTCAGGAGTGACGCATGATTATATTAAAGAAATGACCAAAATAAATGGGAGGGGAGATTTGGGAATCTCGGAGAGCAGGGAAACATCTGATAAAGGTGCCCTTCACCTTCCTCCTGATATTTTAGAAAGCCCAGAGATTGCCAGGAGCTACTCTAGTAATGGTGGGTACCCTATAGAAGAGCTTTTACCCTGGCTCGTTGTGCGGCTATCCCCTCTAAGGTTTTAGAAGCAAAATATAGAAAGATACCATACGAAGACAGGTGCTGCCCATGCTCTATGGGAGAAGTGGAATCGATGTTCCACATGTTCTTTCGCTAGGGTTCCCAGGTCCGAGTGGCGCTGGAGCAGGGGACTCCAGTGCTGCTCTGGGAGTGTGCGCGCACCACAACCACATCACCCGGAAGTGACGCGACCATGCCGGGCACACTGGGGGCGGGGCCACGACCATCCGAGGGAAAACCATAGAGTTTTCCCTTGGATGAC
>NW_015164667.1:266487-271460 GCF_001447785.1 Gekko japonicus | reverse complement strand
GCAGATAGTGCTGATCTAGAGAGACTTTTGATAGAGGAAAATCAGCAGATCTCCAGACAAATAGCAAAGTTCTGCTGGCAACTGGTAAAATTTCACAATAAGCAGCAGATCAAGTAGAATCCTAATTTACCTTTTACCTTTTGCATGACTCATAAGTAGTTTTAAACATCTTATAATTATTTTGATATAATGGACTGTTAAACTTTTCTCCTGTTAACATTTTAATGATTTTAAGGTTATATGTTTATTTTTAGAGCTGAACGCTAATTTGATTGTATTTAACAAATATGTATTATTTTGATAAATGGTCTTTGACCGCAAATAAACATCATTCATTCATTAACGGTGGGTGGTGAGCGCTTTCATCTTGTTTGCCACTTGTGCTTTCAGGGATTTAGTTCATGGAGGATAGGTCTATCTGTAGCTTCTAGCCATGAGTCTGTCAATGGCTACTAGCCATGGTGGCTGAGGGGAACCTCCACATTCAGAGGCTAAGCCCCTGAATCCCAGAGCCAGGAGGCAACATCAGATGAAGGCCTTGGCCTCTATGTCCTGTTGTTGGACATCCAGAGGAACTTGTTGGTTACTGTGTGAGACAGAATACTGGACTAGACAGACCACTGGTCTGATCCAGCAGGGCTCTTTTTATGTTCTTAGTTATAGAGATCTAGTTTTAGTCTTCCCCCTTTTGTACTCTTTAATATCATTATTTAAAACAATGTTGTTAAGCTGACTTCAGTCCAACTTTGGTGTAAAAGAAATGCAGAACATAAACTTTTAAACAGAACTGAATTCATTGCCTATTTGCAAAAAATACTGAAGCTTTGTAAGGGCATTCCAAAGAGGAGGGTATTTGTGGTACGGTATGAGTTTTTGTGAGTCACTGCTCATACCCTGCCACAAATTTTGTTAGTCTTTAAGGTGCTACTGGACTCTTGCTTTTTCCTGCTGCTTTAGACAGACTAACACAGCTGCCCATCTTGATCTATTCCCTTATGCAGTTTGCTTTATTTATCATTTTTTACTCCGAAGGTGTGGTTCACTTTACCCATCTCAGGGTTACACTGCATTACATAGGAGAAGAGCCATGATGCTCCAATCTACCTCCTACTTCTGCCACCTTCTTCTCATGCCAGCCTCCTCCCATTTTCTCTTCCTCTCTTTTTCTAATCCCAGCTTCACACCTGGTCCTTGGGTTAAGCTCCACGTTCTTCACTGTTCCGTGCCTTGCCTCAAAACATTGTAGAATCTGTTAAAAGTGAAACACTCTTATTTAATCTAAAAAGAAAGCAGTTTGAGCTTCCCTCGGCCAGACTGCAAAGGTGGCCCTTTTCCTGAGGCCACTGCACCTTTCTGCCCTTAGTTCCTACCCTGCTTCTCTCAGGTGAATCTTTCTACTTGGCCCCAGGGCCTGTCCTACTCTGGCACACACTTGTTTCTGGGTAGCCTGCCACACCATCCCAGATCTGTGGGGAGTCCATTTTAGTTGTTTGGGATTGTAGATGGTGAAGCTAAGAGGTGTGACAGAAAATAGTGTAACAGTATAATCCTAAGAATAGTCATCTTTCTATGTCAATTAAAGTCAATGGGTTTAAAAAGGTGTAACACTCCTTAGGATTGCAATCTAAACTGTTCATTTTAATAAAAGACCAACAGAAGAGAAATAAATGTTTATACAATTGCACTTCAGGCATTTTTGACAGGTTTATTTGCTTTTTATTAATGGTGATGGACAGTTGTGGGGGAGGATCTGGAACACTGAATCCTTGACCTTTTGCAGACTGACAGCCCTTGCTGAGGAGCAAGTGAATAAATAAACAAAAAACACAACAACCTTTATGTCACTCACCATCACTGCAAAACATAAATTTGTAGCATCTGTAAAAAGTGAAACTTATTTAATCTAAAAAACCCACCATTTCAAGCAAGTAACCCCCCACAAGTAGTTAGTTCCTAGGTGTCCTATAAAGACAGAGAATGTATTTATGACACTTTTCACCCAGGTCATCACCAAACAAGGAGATTTCTGACTACCGTTATTTCTGCTTACAACTATTTTGTGGTTAGTGGAATCACCAGCCTTTCACATCGAGCACACCAGCGTTAGTGGCCTGTAAACAAATTATTAGCTGGCCTGTCCCTCATACCTAGTATCCTGTGACATACTGACAACTCCAAAGGGAGGGAGAGAAAAGAATAGAACCAACTCTGTTCCCACTTCGTAAAAGTTTCTTTGGACTGGTTACACAGGATCAGTCCCTACTTGCCAAAAGTCATCATCATCACAGAACCTTTATTAGGCAATCTAAAATACTGCATAGCCAGTTAGCGCAAATATACACATCAGAAACCACATGAATAAATGTCATCAGATTAAATAAAACAGAGATAAAATTATTCATGATCATTCACAACCAACCCACAGATCCTCATAGTGGCTAGGAAGTGCCTAGCAACTTGATTGACAATGTAAGGATTCCAGTCATTTAAAAGGTATAAGACCAACCACTGTTCTGAGTAACTGTCAAATTTGTATAAAAGCTACAGTAATCCAGAAACCCTTGCACTACATGGACAATATCTCTGCTGATCTCAGAAATTTACCGTAAAGGATTGCTGAAGGCAATGTTGAACCTGGCAAGCACAAAAGCTCTGTGGATTTGTGCTAAACTAAGATGGAAGCAGAAGCAGCAAGACTTTAACTGTGGCTACCCTTTACATTCTGGAGGCAAAGGAGGGAGAGGGCAGAAGTTGTGGTAGCAGTACTGGCCAACTGTGTGGATGTCAGGCCATTAGGGTGGGGCAGTTCCCTTGGGGGCCCAAGGGATGGCCAAGGGAGGGGTAGAGGCAGGAAGTATGGAGTGGTGTCATTGATCCACTCCTGTCCCTATTTAGTTGGCTGTCGAGGGAAGGCTACCCAGTCATTTCTGGCTTCCCCCCCCCCCACCGTCGCTGTGTTATTGGTTGTTCTGGGCTGCATTGTTTTATTCTATTTATACTTTGTCACAGCTTGTGGGTGGTTTGGGCATTGGAACAGATCCTGTGGTGGGGAGGCAGTGCCCAGTCTTCAGTGCAGACCCATCTTGGGGTTGCAAGCTGGCTCTCACCACCAGGTGACAAGGGAGTCACACAGTGCCATTCTCCAGTTGGGAGTGGGGATCCCCTGATTTTTGGGCCTCTTTCCCGCTGCTGGCCAGTTGGTTGGTGGGGGGAACCACCAACCAACATCACACAGAAATGACATCATCATGTCAGCATATCCACCTGGTGACACTCTGGTTTTTTGAGCAAAACTTTATGGTAACCATAGAGTTTTGCCTCAAACACCAGAGCATTGTTGCACAATGTCACCAATGTGATGTCACTTCTGTATGATGTCATTACATTGCACACTCCCCCCCACTCCCAGAAAGTCCCTCCCCCCACTGCTGGGTCAATCTGACCTGGCAACCCTACACCCAGTGGCCGGTGCCCAAGTGGTTCCAGGGGCTTGCCATTCCCCAGTTGAACTCCTCTAGCATGCAGGCTGGGGATGGTGGAGTACATCAGACAGAAGGCAGGTTGCCCAATGCTGGCTCCATCCCCATGCTGTGCCAAGAATCCTGTGTTGCAGTCAATAAAGCTGTGGCCATTTTTTCACAAACTCTATGTGTTGGGTCTCATTCCTTCTGCGGCTTGCCCCAACCCCTTCTCTGGCCCCTGGGCTGTAAATAGAGAGCAGGTGTCTCATAGACTGGCATTTGTGATAGAGAAACATGTTCTATTTTCTAGAGAGTGCAAAACTTGACTCTTGATATCCAACACTCTCTAATACAGTAATCTGAAGGCCTGCTGTTTCATTAACATAAGGAGCAAACCAAATGAAAGCCAATTGAATTAATTTTCTGCAGAACCATGTATGACCACTTACTTAAGTAGAAGTCTGATAACATAGTGTGCACATAGCTAGGATAGCAGGGAGGAAATGAAGATGTAGCCAGAATTTCAAAATCTATATCCATGTTGTGGTTTCAAAAAGGCCCAGCCATTTCCAGACATACAGCTGCATATCCAAAACAGTTTGGAATACCCAGGATATGATGCAGAAAGGTGGCCTGGACCTTTTCTACAGACTGATTAAATACACTGATCCAAATAGGAGCACCATAGAATAACTGGGTTACAGATTTAGCCTTAAATACATGAATAAGAACATAAGAACATAAGAGACGCCAATGTTGGATCAGGCCAAAGGCCCATCCAGTCCAACACTCTGTATCACACAGTGGCCAGAAATACCAGTGCCATCAGGAGGTCCACCAGTGGGGCCAGGACATTAGAAGCCCTCCCACTGTTGACCCCCCCAGCACCAAGAAGACAGAGCATCCATCACTTCAGAGCCCTTATCTATGCCTTGTGGCTAATAGCCACTGATGGACCTCTGCTCCATATGCTTATCTAATTCCCTTTTGAAGCCGTTCATGCTTGTAGCCACCACCACTTCCTGTGGCAGTGAATTCCATGTGTTAATCACTCTTTGGGTGAAGAAGTACTTCCTTTTATCCGTTCTAACCCGACCACTCAGCAATTTCATTGAGTGCCCATGAGTTCTTGTATTGTGAGAAAGGGAGAAAAGTACCACTTTCTCTACCTGCTCTATCCCATGCATAATCTTATAACCTCAATCATGTCTCCCCTCAGTCGTAGTTTCTCCAAGCTAAAGAGCCCTAAGCGCTTTAACCTTTCCTCATAGGGAAAGTGTTCCAACCCTTTATTATTTGAGTTGCCCTTTTCTGCACTTTTCCCAAAGCGATAATATCCTTTTTAAGGTGTGGTGACCAGAACTGCACACAGTATCCCAAATGAGGTTGCACCATTGATTTATATAGGGGCATTATGATATTGGCTGATCTGTTTACAATACCTTTCCTAATAATCCCCAGCATAGCATTGACCTTTTTTATTGCAGTCAAACACTGTCTCAACATTTTCAG
>NW_015164667.1:254512-266370 GCF_001447785.1 Gekko japonicus | reverse complement strand
ACATTTGAGTTCTTTCAGAACTCTTGGATGTATGCCATCTGGGCCTGGTGATTTATCAGTTTTTAAGTTGTCTATCAGTTTTAGGACCTCCTCTCTCATCACCTCAATCTGACTCAGATCTTTCAACACCCCTCCCAAACTCAGCGGTTCTGTAGTGGGCAAGCACTTCTCATCTTCCACAGTGAAGACAGAGGCAAAAAATGCATTTAGCTTCTCAGCCATTTCCCTATCATCCTTCAGTACTCCTTTTACCCCTTGGTCATCCAAGGGCCCCACTGCCTCCCTGGATGGTTTCCTGTTTCTAATGTATTTGAAGAAAGTTTTATTGTTGGTTTTTACGTTTTTTGCTATATACTCCTCATATTCCCTTTTTGCCTGCCTGACCACAGACTTGCATTTTATTTGCCATAGCCTGTGTTCCATTTTATCAGCCTCACTGTGACTAGCTTTCCACTGCTTAAAGGAATCCTTTTTACCTTTTACAGCTTCCCTTACTTTGTTTGTTAACCATGCAGGCTTTTTCCTATACCTGTTTATGCCTTTCCTAACCTGCGGAATATTTTTTTTTTTTGAGCTTCTAGGATTGTAGTTTTAAATAGTTTTCAAGCTTCCCCAATGGCACCACAGGGACTTGCCATGGGTGATATACTGTGTAATCTCAAAACATAATTACACTTTTCTACATCTACTGAAGTTAGTGGGATTAGAAGGGTGTAATTCTGTTTAGGATTCCACTGTAAATAGGTGGCAATTTAGAATCCCAATACATATGTAAAAACTGCTTTGCTGATCTTAGGAGAGGAGATTTGACTCTTAAAAGCTTATAGCCCCAAAATCTTGTTAGTTTCTAAAGTGCTACTGGACTTAAATCTAGCTGATCGTACCATATATACCTTCTAATATTCCTGGCAAACCCATAAGCCGGGTGTGTTTTATGACTGCATGCATGCCTTTTTTTTGTTTATGGGTACACTTGAATGCAACTATTTTCAGCTGTGGCACCACTTTTCTCAGCTGCCATGATGCTGGGAATCACAGAGGGCTGTACATGTTATTGGGAGGGCATTCACGCTTCTCTCATGTAGTTATGGATATATACAGACTGAAGGAGTAACTGCAGCTAACTACCTCCTTTGAAATAGGGCATAACTAATTACTGCAATGAGGACAGGAAGAAATCTTTGACCAAATCAAATTGGTTAGCAACTAAACATCTGTCTAGCCTTTAGTGTTTGCTGTCTTCTGTAGTAAGTGGGCTTGTTCCATTTCCTCCATCTTGATTACCCTATCAGTCCTAGCCCTTAAGCATCTGGTATGGTGTACTGTTAGTGCATCCTCTCTGCTTGTGGGGTGCTATAATCTGGATATTATGTGTTAATCTTCAACAGATAAACATGTAAAGGATCCTACCTTTAGGCAAAAGGATTCGGATGTCATAATCTTTTTGTCCCTTCTGGCTCCCATGATTCTATTAATATCTTTTGTGGGGACAGTTTTGAGGAGAGACTAGATGAGGATTTGTCTTTATTGGCTTAGTTATAGAGACCCCTTGAGGTTCCCACCTAGCTTTATGCTTCCCTAACAGAAGTGTATTTTAAACAAAATGAAATGACATTCAAAAGCCTGATGTCCTTGAGGCTGTAAGCAAAGTATGATAGGCTAGTGACATTTCCAGGGTATTTTTTTTTCACTTTTTCACAATATGAAATTTGCTTAGCAATCGTGGTTACACACAAAAAAATCCCCACAGTACTTTAAACACTGATATCAGTAAAAGCAGATACTTGCCCAGGCATCTGAAAGTAACATCTTTTTCCTCACCATGCTCCAGATATTAAAACACTTCTAGCACACTGATTTTTTTTTGCATTGCTAAAATGGCTAATAATAAAATACATGTCAAAGTAGCAAAGGAGATCTTGACTGAAATCATCAGGTTAAAATAATGTATTTTAAATTACTATGGTGTTTACAATGGTACCATTGGTCTATGGGCTAAGTTCATCTGCTTTGCTAACAAAATATATTCGTTTTTGTCTCTCCTCTGACTTCATCACTTTTTTTAAGTGAAAATGACATTGAACTGTCTTTCTGTTCTGCAGAATACTGCAGTTTGGTTCCTCATTCCTGATGGAATTCCACATCTTATGAGCTAATTCTGGAAGTGACATAGGGGATAATCATCAGAGGGAGAAATCTGTCTACAAATACACAATCACTTTTGAGGTAAGGAAAACTTTGACCTTTTATGGAAAGAAGAATGTTGAATGCTAGCTTTATTCAAGCACAGTGCAGAACTCTGTTGCATGCTGCACTGCAAAACTCTAAGCTGCAGTGTTTTTGTTACATTAAACACAATGCAAATTTTGCATCAAGTGAGGAACTGGATCATAGCTCAGGGACTTTATTTTCTAAAAATAAATGTTTGAAGAGCTATAAGTATTAACTTTAGGGACATGTGGGGTGGGGTGAATACAAGTTATTTTCAGGTGCCTGAGCCATTGTCTGCTTTGATAGTATTCAGTGTGTAAAATACTGAGGTGATTTTTGTGTGTTTCTATGGCTGCTTCCACTTGGTGATTCTCCACCCCACCCAGAATCCACATGATAATGTGCTCAGTCTGACTGATGCACAAATCTGCGCCCCGTGTGCTCCTGGGTCCGAATAAGGAACACACGGTTGGAGTCCAGGGAGAGGATAACTGTTTATTGCAATAATCAGGAAAATACAGGACTGGATACCTTGACACCCAGTAATACCAAGCTGTATTCTGCCCCAACCAGGAAGGGCAGTAGATCTTATACCCCAAATGACATGACAGTTTACACAGAAAGAAATCTCTAATTGGTGTCCAACAGGTATCATCATCAGAGCATCATTGGAGCTGGCACTTCTCTATTGGTACATTCCTTCATTGATCATAAGTGTCAGTAATTACGTCTGCTTATCTGGTCCCGGAACAGTGGAGAACATAAATAAACAAAGGGGTCTTTTGTTGGTATTATTCCTGACTTATTTGTTTCAACCTAAAAATGGGGAGTTCCCTGATAAGAGCCATACAGCTTAGCTCTTGGCAGACTCTGCTCTGTAAAGAAAAATATTGTTTTGAAAACATTCAGAGTCTTTCCATCTCATAACTTTGATTTAGGATGTCCTTCAGCTGGGGAGCTTATAATTTCAAAGTGTACATTCCATTCTATTATTTTCTGACTCTAAAAAAGGACTTTTAATCATTAAAAATAATACTCTAATTGATTCTATTCTAAATACTAATAAGGCACAGTAGCAGCTGGCATTCTACATGTCAAAAAAATAATATCAAAAATCACAATCATAAATCACAAATCACATTCACTGGTCCCTTGTCCTACATGACTACAACCCATCACATTCCAGAAATTTCCCCCTTTAATCCAGAGAAAAAATAAAGCATGCTTTCTCAGGTTTGAAGTGGGAACAATGGGGTGGCTGCAAGTGGAGTGTCCAACTGGATGCTCTATCTGTAGCCACCATGAACCACTTTTAAAATGGTGCTGGCAGGGTTGCCACTGAGTGTGTACTTTTATGCCTATGTGATGGAAGAAAGGGGAGGAGCATGGTGGCAGGAGGATGGTGGCAGGAGTGAATGGTGTGGTAGTGGAGGTGTATGGACACTGTTCCTGTCTGTTCCCATGCCTTTTGCTGTTGCTGCTGTGGTGAGGATTTGTTTTCATGCCCCTGTTCTGAAGCAGCCTAGCATCATCTATCACTTAGCAAATTTAATATTGTGAAGGAGTGAAAAAAAAACTTTCATAATATGATGAGTTAATTTTATTTCATATTCATGTTGTTTGGCCAGAAGTGTGTGTTGAAGAAATGAAAGGTAGGTTAAGAACAGAATTTAGTGGCAATACATGTTAGAAACCCTTGTATGTAGAGTATGGATGAGAAAGCCCACTTGCCCTTCTCCAAAACGTCACACTTGGATCATTCCTTCTGTATCGAACACATATATTTGGAACTGCCCAAGCACCAGTGTTCTCCATATGATCTGCACCCTACAGCATAGGCTCTGTAGAGAGGACCAAATCAATACATGAAACTTGGAAGAAGGACCAGTGGGAACAAACTCTCTCTCCTCTCCATGCAGTTGATTAACCTCTAGATTTCATGTTGCCAATTCAAACCTAATGCAGTTTGGGGAGCGGAAAGATTAAAAGAACTAATGTATGTACTCAAGGAATTTGGGTGCTAAGAGGACAACACAGAACAAATATCCAAGAATGTTTGATGGGCACATTTGATGACAAATGATACAGTTTTACAGTACTGAATAGACTTCCTGCATCCTTTTGTCTGGCAGCTACTCTTTTGAGTTTTATGAACCGGGTGAAGATGTTTTCATTTTCCTAGTCTTTTAGTGAAGTTCGATTTTGTTGAATGGTCTTCATGTTGTAGATTTCTGCATTTTTACTGCTTTTATGAATCATGGTTTTCCTTGTTTTTATTACTAGGGGATTCATTCTTAGAATTCATTCTTAAAAATGTGTAAAAGGCCATTTTTCCTGCAGCCCGCCTTTCCAGATGGAGAGCCAGTTTGGTGTAGTGGTTAAGTGCATGGATGCTAATCTGGGAGAACAAGGTTGATTCCCCACTCCTCCACTTGCAGCTGCTGGATGACCTTGGGAAAACCATAGTTCTGTTCTTGAAAGAGCAGTTTCTGTCAGAGCTCTCTCAGTCCCACCTACCTTACATGGTGTTTGTTGTGGGGAGGGGAAGGGAAAGGAGATTGTAAACCGCTCTGAGACTTGGAGTGAAGTCCTCCTCCTCCCCCTCCTTCTTCCTTCTGCCCAATTAGGTTATTCTTTCATTTTGTATGTGCCTCTAGTCCTTGTGTCTTCAGTAGTGAATAGGTGGTAGGGAGCTAGTCCAAAACAATGGAGACAAGACATTTTGTGCAACAATTTCACTTACAGCTGAAAACATCTGGCTTGGCATGGGGTGGTGGATTCAGGTACTGAGTGACCCACATATCGGCCAATGAAAACCCCCATCCCTCAGCCCAACTGCTGAGGGGCAAACCCTGTTGTGGCACACAAACAGGAGCACCTGGGCACAAGTCACTACATGTACCCTCTGCCACCTGGGGACAAGAAGAGCCTGGCAGACCCTGAGTCTCTCTCTGCCCCCAAGGTCCCTCAAGGTGACCCCCAACGGGGAGGATGGGCATGCAGGCTCAATCTCCCTAAATGGATCCAGCCTAATATCAAAACCACCTACCAAGTTGTGCTGAGAGCAAGACACATAGAATGAAGCTGCAAACATATAAAAATAACCATGAACAGCAGATGCAGACCCCAAAATGAGGGGTGGGAGTGGGAAAGGCAGTGAATCCACTGGGGAGCTATTTATACACTGGACAGATGGACCAAAGAGAAAACTGGCCCTTTAAGACCTACCTCCACTAACCCACCCATCAGAAGCCTGGCCAGCCTTCTTCTTTTTTTAAAGAAGTTTTTTTTTATTTTTAGACAACACAAACATAGCAGAGATACATACACAATACAACAAAACATATACGGGGGGTAAAACAGTTGTTACAGAGTTCATTCTTAAGCCTTATGGTATAATCTTCTTTCTAAACCAATTGGATATATGTTCTTTGTTAACTTCTTTTATATTTCTTCTTTGTTCTCATTTTGAATCTGTACGTTGTTTGTCAAATTACATTATGGTAACTTTTATACCAAATATAAAACCTTGACCAGGTATTTTCAAATATGGTTTCTGAATGACCTTTCAATAATAAAGTCAATTTGTCCATTTCTGCTGCTTCTAAAATCTTATTAATGAATTCTTGCTTTGATGGGACCTCCAGCACTTTCCAGTATTTAGCATATGAAATTCTAGCTGCTGTAGTTACATACATAATTAAGTAACGATCATCTTTTTTACAGGTGTCAGGCAAAATATTTAACAATAATGTTTATGAAGTAAAAGGTATAGAGCATTCTAACACTTTTTGTAAGATTTCATGTATCCAGGCCCAGTATGTTTTTTTTGCTTTATCACAAAACCACCACATATGGTAAAATGACCCTGCCTTGTTTTGGCACTTCCAACATTTGTTTGAACATTTACTGTCATATTTAGCTAGCTTTTGGGGAGTGACATACCATCTATAAAACATTTTGTAGATATTGGCTTCTTTAATAGGGTCCACTTCTTCTTCAACTGAACCTTTGATGGTTTCTTGAATTAAGGCCTGCAATTCTTTGCCTTGGGAAGGTTGTAGGGTTGAAGCCACTGACTTTATTGTTACTGGTGAGCTTAGTGGCATTCTTGGTGGTCTACCAGTTCCTGCCATTTCCATTAAGTTGATATGATAGGTTTTCTATTCAAAAAAGCCAAAGGGAAATGCAGTTCTCCTATAGACCTTCCAGTAATCTCAAAATAGGAGGAGGTGAAAAGGGAAATCACAGAAGGCTCTTCCAATTGTCTTTACAATATGTTGACATACAAAGGATGCTCAGTCCCATTCCAGTTTTTATGACCCAAAAATTTGTACTGAGTGCCCTGGATGGTCTACACTCCACCCCAAATAGGGGAAAAAATTGAGAGTGTTGCAAAGGGTCTTTAAAGTTAATAACAACAGTCAGGTACCATACAACTCGGTTATTCATATAATTTGGCAAAGTTTCCTTCTCAAGAGCTGCCCAAAGTTAAAAGCAAAGTCATGCAGTTTTTTTCTTCTTCGCTAGCCGCTTTTATTTGAGATGGGGGGGGGAACCTCCCGCCTCTGTTCTTTAATAACCCTTAAGATTGTAAGGGGCAGACAGTATGCAGATTAAAGAGTCTCTCTTTGACTTTAGCAATAAAGTTTTACTCAGTGTGATGTAGTCGGCTTTCTTCGGCTTGGTTTCTAACCCCCCCCCCCTACCATTCCAATTTTTATGACCCAAAAATGTGTACTGAGTGCCCTGGATTGAAGAGTGCCACACTCTACCACAAATAGGGGAAAAAAATGAGAGCATTGCAAAGGGTCTTTAAAGTTAATAACAACAGTCAGGTACCATACAACTCGGTTATTCATATAATTTGGCAAAGTTTCTGTTGTGTGCATGTTTCTTTAAGATCTTTAAGAGTATTGTATATAAACCAGTAGTAGGAAGAGGGAGTGGTTGCAAGCTGTAGGTGTTTTTATACTGTGTGATTGAGCATAATAAAGCTAACCTGGAAAACGGATGAGGAGGCATTTTATTACAATACAACATTTTGGCGACGAAGGTGGGATGGCTTTTTTGCCTTTAAACCCACCAGCCTGTTTTTTACAAAGTCCAGGTGAGCCTCCAATTGCTTTCACTTCATGGATTCGTATGTTCAACAATTATCTGCTTGCAATTAGTGACACGGAGGTGTCTGAAGAACGGAAGAGCAGCCATTAAGGCATGTGCCACTTGCCAGTTACATGATAAAACTGCAGTAACACATCCAGCACCACTACAGCCAGTTACATTCCCACATTCTGCTTGGGAAAAGGTCGCCATTGATATTGTGGGACCTTTTGAGACTGCCCCTATTGAATGTCGTTATGCTATCACGTTAATTGATTACTTTAGTAAATGGCCAGAGGTAGGATTTACATCACAAGCTACTTCTGCTACTGTGATTAAGTTTTTGGCTGTGGTCTTCAGTAGGGAAGGGGACCCTAAGGAGTTGATTTCCGATAATGGTGCCCAATTTACTTCTTTGGAATTTGAAACCTTCCTTGCGGAACGAAATATTATACATAGGAGGTCATCAGTGTATTATCCGCAAGCTAATGGAGAAATTGAGCGGTTTAATAGAAGTCTGAAGGATAGCTTGCAGACAGCTAAATTGGAAGGAAGGGCATGGATTGCTTTTACAACTGATTTCCTGCAAGCATATAGGGCAACAAGGCATGCTACAACACAAAGATCACCGGCGGAATTATTACATGGGAGAGAGATGCGTACTAAGTTGAATGTTACCGGAATGTCAGATGCAAGGAGTTATGTGGCATCAGATTCAGAATTACAAAAAAGGGTGGTTCAAAAGCAAGAGAAGTATAAGGCTTATACAGATAGACGAAGGGGTGTTAAGGATGTTAACTTTGAATGTGGTTCATTTGTTAGAGTAAGAAGACCTGGAATTTTGAGAAAGGGGGAACGTAAGTTTACCTCACCCCGTAAGATTATGGAGAGGAAAGGGCCATATACTTATAGATTATCAGATGGCCGGGTATGGAATGCATCTTATTTGGTACCTGCATATTGTAGTGGGAATGGAGTGTGTTTTGAATCAGAGGGTTTTCCTTTGTTACCAGTGACTGAAAATAAGAATGGGTCTGTGCAGAAGGAAACCGATTCAAGCCATCAGTTGGAACGTCCAGATGTACCTCAAGAGATATCGCCACCGTCATCATCAGTATCTCAAGAAGTACCACCAGTTGTTGAAACAGAGAAGGAAGGAAGGAGGAGACGACCACCTGTTTGGATGAAGGACTATGTTATGAACTGAGAAAAGGGGGAGATGTTGTGTGCATGTTTCTTTAAGAGTATTGTATATAAACCAGTAGTAGGAAGAGGGAGTGGTTGCAAGCTGTAGGTGTTTTTATACTGTGTGATTGAGCATAATAAAGCTAACCTGGAAAACGGATGAGGAGGCATTTTATTACGATACAACAGTTTCCTTCTCAAGAGCTGCCCAAAATTAAAAGCAAAGTCATGCAGTTTTTTCTTCTTCGCTAGCCGCTTTTATTTGAGATGGGGGGGGGAACCTCCCGCCTCTGTTCTTTAATAACCCTTAAGATTGTAAGGGGCAGATAGTATGCAGATTAAAGAGTCTCTCCTTTGACTGTAGCAATAAAGTTTTACTCACAGTGATGTAGTCGGCTTTCTTCAGCTGGGTTTCTAACCCCCCCCCCCAGTCATGGGAAGCAACAGCTAGCAGCCCATAGCCATGGGTGTCCTCTTCAGTCTTTGCGTTGGAGGCAATCCTAGGGTCTTGCCCCTTGTGCAGCCACTGCACAGGGGTCCCAGATCAAGCCTCTTTCACTACTCCCCCATCCCTGGGGGCTGGAGGGGTCTCGGACGAGCCAGAGCTCTTTTAAAGATCAGAAGAAGCCAGCATGCATAAAAGCATGTCGTCTCGCCGCGCTGCAACCCGCTCCCTCACCTGGCCAGCCTTCTGATTGGCTGGTTGGTGAAGAGGGCTGCAGGGCCCACAAAAACCACATGGAACCTGGGAAAACATACAAGCACCCTGGGAGTGTGGTGCCCGGCCTGCCACACCACCTCACAGGGCACAAATGCCCCACTCAGGTAAATCCAAGGACCTGCACTTCTTGTTGAGATTAGGAACAAAGTTTTCACTTTATAAATACTCTACTAACAATCCACCCATGCCAGGAGTTTTGGACACTAGAGAACACATGCAGTGTAAACATCCGGTTTCAGGAGACACTAGAATTGTGCACTTTTGATTCCAAAGGAACACATGTATTTATTTATTTATCAAATGTATACCCTGCCCTCCCCGCCGAAGCAGGCTCAGGACATAGCAGTGCAGAAACTGGGTTTTTCTGCATGTGCTATTTCTGCCGGTTGTGTGCCTGTACTGCAGCTTCGTCTCTCTTTTCCACACATGTTTTTCTCCCTCTATTGGTCGCTTTGATCTTTCCTAGCTGTTTTCCCACTTTTTTTAACATGCTTGTAAAAACCCTCAGAGAAACAGCTAGGAAAGACAGAAATGACTGCTAGAGGGAGGAAAACATGTGCAGAAAAGGAAAACACAACAAAAAACAAAACAAAAAAATACAGTATAGGCACACAGCCAGTGAAATAATTTGTGCAGAAATGCCCATTCTCCCAACATTACCCCAGTTGGAGACAGGCCTTGGTGGGCTGTAGATGATCCCACAAAGAGATGAAAAGGGGCCACTAATGTGAACTCCCCTAGGGAACTGTGGAGCTGTATAGCAGAGAACGTATTTGTATGTTCAATCACTGACATGCCCTGTTTAAAACTTGGGTAGCAAATGTCTCTGTAAGACACCTTTGTATGTTCCTCAGTGAGACACTGACTTGGATTGCACTGAATATTTCCACTGACTGAAGGATTTCCATCAGCCTCTTTGTCTGTCCGGTCCCACTGCAGCTCAGCATGCCCCCCCCCCCAGGTGGATCATGGGGGACAAGAGAACATGGCCCGTCCCCAGTCCGACCAGCTTGCCCCCCCCCCCAGGTGGATCATGGGGGACAAGAGAACAGCATGAGGCGGAGTCAGAGGTCTGCAGCAGGGTGTTGGCATAGCTCCTTGGATGTGCAAGCTGCATTCTATGTGTTTTTTTCAATTGAAATTATTCTGGGGGTGTTGTGTGTTCTAAGAAACACTGAATATTTTCAGTGTTCCATTTCCTTAACAAGATTTGGAAGCTTAACGTTTTCTAGAATGAGTGATAGAGAGTTAAAAAAAAAGAAAAGAAAGCTATGAATAATTTAATTTAGAAATCATCAAAGCAGAAAGGACTGTAAGACTCCCCTACCCTGCTAATGTATGAATCCATGTGAAATGCAAATGGCTGGATGACAGCCAAAGGTTTAGGTTACGAGTTAAAAATTTCTTATTTCTAAAGGGTTTAGAGCACTGAATTATTTGCTCTTGCAGCAGAAAATACAAGTTGTTTACTTTCCCAGTAAAGAATTCTCTCAAGATGAAGCATAATTTAAATATTCATTTCACTTTGATGCTTTGGGTTTATACAGCTTAATACTTTCTAATGGGATTGAAATCCATGTACAGTATTACAAATCACAGTGGAGGCAGTGAATGTAACACTGGAGGTATGGCTGCATGACTAGTAATATGAGAGCACAATAATTATAAGCTAAACCGAACGACCAAAAAAAATTATAGAAGACTGGGGGGGGGGACCCTCACTAAAAACAGTGCTTTAATAGCTTAGCTGTTTATTGGAAAGGAAATTTTGAAACTGTCAGCTGGAGTTAGTATTTGTGAAATGTGCACACATACACCTCATTAAATTGTATGTTAATTATCCCAGCTGACATATGTAGAGATCTGTCACATTTTCATGTAAAATTATTCATGTATATTTGTAGCCCCCCCATTTGATTAAGAATCTGAAAGTAGGCAATGTAAGGAAGCGTTTAGTGCCCCTAATTCCTTGGCAACAAAACTGCTAATAGTTCAACATATTGCACTGTGCTTCAGTATTACTTGGCTGAGTAGCAATTCTTTGAAGCAGTGCTGTGTATTGGTTGTTGTTGTTCAGTCACACAGTTGTCCAACTCTTTGCGACCCCATGGACCACATCAAGCCAGGCCCACCTTTCTTCTGTCGTGCTCCGGAATTTACTTAATTGCATGTTTGTTGCCTCAATAACACTGTCTAACCATCTCATCATTTGCCATCCCCTTCTTCTTTGACCTTCAATCTTTCCCAGCATCAGGGTCGTCTCCAGGGATTGCTCCCTTCTCATTTGGTGGCCAAAGTACTTGAGCTTCAGCTTCAGTATCTGGCCTTCCAGGGAACAGTCAGAGTTGATTTCTTTTAGGATTGACTGATCTGATCTCCTTGCAGTCCAGGAGACTCTCAAGAGTCTTCTCCAGCACCATAATTCAAAATAATCTATTATTCGGTGCTTGGCCTTCCTTATAGTCCAACTCTCACAGCCGTACAGTACTACTAGGAATACCATTGCTTTGACCATATAGACTTTTGTTGGCAGGGTGATGTCTCTACTTTTTAATATGCTGTCTAGGTTTGCCATCGCTTTCCTCCCAAGGAGCAGGCGTCTTTTAATTTCAGGGCTGCAGTCACCATTTGCAGTTAT